>NC_040020.1:29274739-29439198 GCF_000972845.2 Larimichthys crocea | reverse complement strand
TGGAAACATTTTCTCTTGCGCCCTAACGGCCGCCCGTGCGCCCCTGGATGCGCTGTGCGCCCCGGGATGCGTGCGCCCCCGTCGGTCTGTCCGACGCCCCCCTCTGCCTTGTCAACACCCCGCTCCCGGGGCGCCCGCTCCGCTAACTTAATGAGCGGTATCGAAAATTACCGGGGTTATTTGCTTTTTCGGGCGTTCGTGCGCCACCCACGGAGAATGCGCCCTGGGCGGCCGCCCACATTGCCCATAGCTAGGACCGGCCCTGGATGCAACCAAGGCCGCATTCAGACACAATCCAATGCTGTTTTTTTTCTCTCTTCTGAAACAGGGCCCATAGGACAAACAAACTGTCCACACTCATGAACTCTAGACTTCAATGCATTTCTCTGTAGATTTATTTGAATCTGAGCTTGGATGCACAAAGATTAGTTAAGAGATTAAGAAATTCCTTAAGATTAAAGGCCAACACTGTCAATAAATCAACAGTGCTAAAACAAGTGCTAAAATTTACGTCAGTGTTGCAATTTACCTCCATATTTATAGTACTCGTGTCACTGTGCTTCTGTAAATATTACCAAATCCTCTAATTTTCTGTACTTTCTGATTAACGCTCAGCTTCATTCTGATCAGTTTGTGTTCAGTCTTTGGGAACAAACAGATGTTGCCCTGCCTTTGGTGACCCTTTGACCTTGTCATGTCAACAGCTGCTCAAAGTCTCACTTGTACAGTTAAATATCTCAACAATTATTGTATGATTGTCACGGACATTCATGGTTCTTGGACCATGATCCTATGATCTCTTCACATTTCTTATAGCACCCCCTTAAGGGTGACATTTATAGTTTTCTTCTACAAATAATAATACGGTCTGTAGTCAATTAAGGGCATGGACTAGTCTGGGGCTTGACTGTGGTCAGACTCTACCCTCTATAAAAATGTCAGAAATCTACTGCGATAGCACCTCGCACCGAGAAGGGACAGTGTCAACAGCATTTGTTTGACATCTTTCGCTACAAAGTAGGTAAAACATTTTTTACTTGGCTGGACAACTTATAAATTATATCTTAAAATACAAGAGACAAAATATTAAACTCAGGCAGTTAAATGGGGGTTTTCTCTTCAGCACTTCAAACCAAGAGGTCGTAAATGGATGAATGCTGTATTTAAAGATTGTAAGTAAATTTTAGTTAGTAAGATAGAAAGTAATTCATGATGCTCTGAAATTGATGTTTAACTCTGTAACTTTGATTTTCTTGCCTATACATTTCCTACTAACTAGGCATGTTCAAAGGTGAACCAAGGCCACAGCTTAAATACAGGATAATGGCACATTGAATTCCCCTTATTTCCCAAGATTTATGTTAAACAGATCAAGTAAGACTGAAGCAGCAAAACTAGTGAGTGTACTGAATTGAGTAAATGTATGTTTTATTGCTTGTGACACAGTGTCACTTAAGCAGCATATAGCTACTTCAAAACCCTGGAACAAGGCATATTGTTTGTGCTTGTACCCAAATTAAATCATGCAAATCCAAAACCATATCATTTTGGCACACATTAATGTTTCATCCAAATATGAGTGTAAAACTAAATATCAAATGTAAAACTATATGGGCAGATGTGGTGTTGAAGCCTATGTTCAATAACAACCTGCTGCAGATTATATACATTTGGAAATTGTAATGCACTTATCATCATTATATATTATTTACCTGATTTAATCCTCTTTGCTGATGCTGTTTGTTAAAAACCCTCAGATGGCTGGCCTGTGCTGGATGGCTGTGAACTGAGCATGTTGCTGTATGCTGGAAGCAGTTTCATTGATGTGGACCACAACCAACTTGCACGAATTGTACAACAGACCTTGGAAAGGTGAGTCGGCTTTCTATAGAATATAGGGGAAAAACTTGTGTTTAAATATAAGAATTATTAAAAAGCAAAACTATATGACAACATCTGCAGCATGTTTTAAAGATAAGTGAGTAACTGAATAACTGGGTAAATATATATTTAACATGCTTAATGTATTTAATTAGCATTTATTTAAAAATATAATAAATTTACTTCTCTTTTCATTAAAAGCTCTCTAGACCCACTCTTAATTTAGTATGCTGAGAAAAACTCATGGGTTAGAAGAATTATTTTATATTAATACATTTTTAAGATAACAAAATGTTGTGTGTTGTTTTCTTGTTTCTGATGGCGATACAGACCAAGCTATAAGAGCACCACTCATGGAAGTCAGTAAGTAATGAAGTAAATTTGACGCCTATTACATTTTCCAAACAATAAGAGTGCGTTTATAGCAGAGAGTAAAGACAAACAGAAACAACGGGTCCAGATATAAACGTAAATATAAAACCAGACATTCCCTGTTTTTTGATTCACAACATAAAGACAAAACTACATCTAAAGTTCAGGACAAATAGTTTAACAATTTATTCTACTGGATGCTCAAAAATAGAGAATGTAACAGCAATGACTGAGTAAGTGACGTGTATAGTTTAGTTTGAGGTGTTGGTCTATTTAACTTTCTATACTTTATCAACATGCTGTTTCAATAACACCTGGTTTACATCGTTTATCTGTTTCCTTGACAGAAGATACCCCATGTTCAGTCTGGCTGTAAGCATCCCATATGACGAGAAAAGCAAGAAGTATGACATCAGTCAAGTCTTTCACACTGACCCTGCTGTACAGTGAAAAGAAGTATTCCTTGGCTCAGCATTCATGAGGGTCTGTGTGTCAGTCATTTGGAAACTCCTGCATTACAGTTCTATGTATGTAATGCCTTATAACAAACTATTAAACTGTTTGGCATATTATGTTACGTAGTTGTATTGACACTTTATGTACAGTACTACTTCAGAAATATTACATTATGCACAATTAACACATTCATGTATGAATTTTTTACTCCCAACACATTTATCAGACCCAGTATATCAGATTTAGACATTGGCTTTAAACACTGGCTCTAGATAGTTTGTTTTTTTTGCACATTTCACAGCCACCATAGTTACTCCTTCAGGTTAAGAAGGAAAGGGTGAGGTGATGGGGATATAATTATGAACTATATCACTAGATGCAACCAAGGCCGCATTCAGACACAATCCAATGCTGTTTTTTTTCTCTCTTCTGAAACAGGGCCCATAGAGACAAACAACTGTCCACACTCATGAACTCTAGACTTCAATGCATTTCTCTGTAGATTTATTTGAATCTGAGCTTGGATGCACAAAGATTAAGATTAAGAGATTAAGAAATTCCTTAAGATTAAAGGCCAACACTGTCAATAAATGAACAGTGCTAAAACAAGTGCTAAAATTTACGTCTAGTGTTGCAAATTTACCTCAATATTTATAGTACTCGTGTCACTGTGCTTCTGTAAAATATTACCAAATCCTCTAATTTTCTGTACTTTCTGATTAAACGCTCAGCTTCATTCTGATCAGTTTGTGTATCAGTCATTTGGGAACAAACAGATGTTGCCCTGCCTTTGGTGACCCTTTGACCTTGTCATGTCAACAGCTGCTCAAAGTCTCACTTGTACAGTTAAATATCTCAACAATTATTGTATGGATTGTCACGGACATTCATGGTTCTTGGACCATGAATCCTATGATCTCTTCACATTTCTTATAGCACCACCTTAAGGGTGACATTTATAGTTTTACTTCTACAAAGGTTATGAGTCAAATAATACGGTCTGTAGTCAATTAAGGGCATGGTACTAGTCTAGGGGCTTGACTGTGGTCAGACTCTACCCTCTATAAAAATGTCAGAAATCTACTGCGATAGCACCTCGCACCGAGAAGGAGACAGTGTCAACAGCATTTGTTTGACATCTTTCGCTACAAAGTAGGTAAAACATTTTTTTACTTGGCTGGACAACGTATAAATTATATCTTAAAATACAAGAGACAAAATATTAAACTCAGGCAGTTAAATGGGGGTTTTCTCTTCAGCACTTCAAACCAAGAGGTCGTAAATGGATGAATGCTGTATTTAAAGATTGTAAGTAAATTTTAGTTAGTAAAGATAGAAAGTAAATTCATGATGCTCTGAAATTGATGTTTAACTCTGTAAACTTTGATTTTCTTGCCTATACATTTCCTACTAACTAGGCATGTTCATACGAATGTTTTATAAACATTGATTTTCTTGCCTATACATTTCTTACCAACTAGGCATGTTCAAAGGTGAACCAAGGCCACAAGCTTAAATACAGGATAATGGCACATTGAATTCCCCTTTATTTCCCAAGATTGATGTTAAACAGATCAAGTAAGACTGAAGCAGCAAAACCAGTGAGTGTACTGACTTGAGTAAATGTATGTTTTATTGCTTGTGACACAGTCTCACTTAAAGCAGCATATAGCTACTTCAAAACCCTGGAACAAGGCATATGTTTGTGCTTGTACCCAAATTAAATCATGCAAATCCAAAACCATATCATTTTGGCACACATTAATGTTTCATCCAAATATGAGTGTAAAACTAAATATACAATGTAAAAACTATATGGGCAGCATGTGGTGTTGAAGCCTATGTTCAATAACAACCTGCTGCAGATTATATACATTTGGAAATTGTAATGCACTTGTTGTTATCATTATTTACCCTGATTTTAATCCTCTTTGCTGATGCTGTTTGTTAAAAACCCTCAGATGGCTGGCCTGTGCTGGATGGCTGTGACACTGAGTATGTTGCTGTATGCTGGAAGCAGTTTCATTGATGTGGACCACAACCAACTTGCACGAATTGTACAACAGACCTTGGAAAGGTGAGTCGGCTTTCTATAGAATATAGAGGGAAAAACTTGTGTTCAAATATAAGAATTATTATTAAACAAAAACTATATGACAACATTCTGCAGCATGTTTTAAAGATAAGTGAGTAACTGAATAACTGGGTAAAATATATATTTAACATCTGCTTAATGTATTTAATTAGCATTTATTTAAAAATATAATAAATGTAATTTTAAGATAACAAAATGTCGTGTGTTGTTTTCTTTGTTTCTGATGGCAGATACAGACCAAGCTATAAGAGCACTACTCATGGAAGTCAGTAAGTGATGAAGTAAATTTGACGCCTATTACATTTTTCAAAACAAAAGCTACAGTGTGAGAGTAAAGACAAACAGAAACAACAGGTCCAGATGATAAACGTAAATATAAAACCAGACATTCCCTGTTTTTTGATTCACAACATAAAGACAAAACTACATCTAAAGTTCAGGACAAATAGTTTAACAATTTATTCTACTGGATGCTCAACAATAGAGAATGTAACAGCAATGACTGAGTAAGTGACGTGTATAGTTTAGTTTGAGGTAGTTTGGTCTATTTAACTTTCTATACTTTATCAACATGCTGTTTCAAATAACACCTGGTTTACATCTGTTTATCTGTTTCCTTTGACAGAAGATACCCCATGTTCAGTCTGGCTGTAAGCATCCCATATGACGAGAAAAGCAAGAAGTATGACATCAGTCAAGTCTTTAACACTGACCCTGCTGATACAGTGAAAAGAAGTATTCTAAAATGTGAAAAGTACAAAGGCACAAGAGTAGTTGCAGCCACAGTTCTGAGATGGCCCAATGTTTTGGATCAGTGTCCTAATGAACCTGTCCAATGGGGAGATGTTCTGAAAAAATGTGGTGAAAGGTCTATGACGTGGGCTGAGCTTAACAGCAAGTTGAGGATGTTAGATAATGAGGGTGAGACTAAGAGTGAGCATAAGAAACAGTGCCATGCTGCAGTATGGGAGGGTAGAGCTGATCATGCAGAGTACCGTACTCTTGAGGTCTTAAACACCTTGGTTAACCAAGATAACATGAATGACTTCTTACTTTTCTATGTTCTTGCTTCACCATGTCCAAATAGATGTGCAAGTGAATCAAGTTGCTGGAGCATTCTCGAAAGCATATTACTGGTTAAGAAATGGAAGAATTATGGTCTAGTGTTTTCCAATGTATTCAAGCCCCGTAATGGTGATCCCTTACCAGAACAGAGCCTATGTGGAGCCCTTGTACGGCTTGGGAAATCAATTGGTCTAAGCAACATATTCCGTTGCAATGAACACAAGTGCACAAGCTGCTCTAGTGGTGATCAAGTTGACCGCTATTGTTTTTCATACAGTTCACAACCTAGTCCCAGCCACAACTTGTCATCAACTTTATTTATACTGCCTTAACAAGGCAATATGAAATGGTTACAGAGTACCGGAAACATGCTAGATTTAAACAACCATAACTGGCATTCAGATGCACAAATGAATAATATACCAATTACTGAAGTCAAAGTTTAATGGTGAGATCAGGAAGGAAGAAAATGTTCAGGAGCCTCTGATGTCTTATGCTGTAATATTTATTGATGCTTGATCAAGGAGAATTAGAGACACTCTCAAAGTTCATCAGAAGTGCCTGAGTCGGTCTCACATTCTGCTGAACTCACACCCCAAATAATACATGCCCCAGAATTAGTCAAAGAGAATGTCTTTACTCATGGAGGTGTTATTGGCAACACATTCTAGTCTGGAGACACAGATGTCTGTTTACGCAGATTGGAACGTCACCGGCAAGCTATCTATTATGACTAAGAAGACCACTTTGACCCTGGCCACCACAGTGTTGAGATATGGTGGCACCTTGTCAAAGACAAACAATTAATACTGCTGAGGACCTCAAGGCCCACACGTGACCGTGTGTAACCTAAGGATAGAAAATTCCATAACACCAAGGTCAAGATATTCTCAGAAAATTATGGCTACCATTAGGTTCAGTTGAGTTTAGCCTATCAATTTAGCCTATGCCACTTATAGACTAAATAGTCAAATAAGTTGAATATTGTTGCTTTATTTTCATGTTAGCCTCTTTGTATGAGTTGTAATTATATAAAATATTCTGAACAGTTTGGTTTCAATATTGTTACTGATAAATACTCATCATGACATACTTTATCATTCAGCTAAAATAATATCATGTAGTAGTCATTTTCAGAAATGTGTCTTGATTTTTGAGGTGAATGCATTAGATAGACAACTTCTTTATAAATTTGAATTAACACCAAATCATTTTTCAAACATTAGCATTGGCAACAGCTGCAGAGATGAGTCTTCATGTGCCCCGAATGTGATCTAACATGCACTCAAAAAAAAAATTGAGGACTTATGCATTTCAATTAGAAAATTTCCATCCATTTCAGTTATCAATATAAATTGACTAATAAACTAAATGTGAAGCAAGTAACATGATTTACAGTATGTAATAGTACTAATAAACTTGATTCCAGTTCATGCAATATTATTAAAGCAAAAAACCCAACAGTGAAAATCAATCATGTCATTTTGAGTGTATTAGTACTATTACACAGCCTATACTTCAGTGTGAGGTTAAAGTCCAAGCCCTGTATTTAAAACCTTACTTAAAAGGTAAAAGTAGCTGTGCTTTATAAACCGTTGTCTTAATCTACAGCATTGCATCAAGCTCTATAAGTTCATCATATGTTTGTGGCATTGCTGTAGGAAGTATCTATAACCATAACCAGGTAAATACAGATTTTTTTCTTTGTTTGTTTTTAATTTCACCTTGTTGAGTTGACTTAAACTGGAAATAATGTAGGTTTTTATCTTTCAAACTTAAGCTTGAATTTGTCCTAAACATCAGACACTTGATTAAATAAAAATGTTATTTACGCGAGAAGCAATAAACGCCTTATTTATAACAATTTTTTATGGGAATGGAGTCATTTCATTTAGAAATTAAACGAAGAATCCTTTCCATCACGGTAAAACTACAATTCCCACAATGCCGTGCTGTTGGGCCGGACTTCACGTGATATGAGCCATCCGCTTCATGTGACTATATTGACAAGGAAACATGGCGGATGTGGAAGCAACGAAATCTTTGAGCGGACTGTTGAATGGAATAGCCCAAAAAGTTTATTATAATAACTCTGAAATCACAGAGGAGCTGCTGAAAAATGAGCTGTACCCAGACCTGTCGCAGGAGGAGTTCAAGGCTCTGCATGAGAAGATGAAAGGCCTCGTAAAGGTGATAAAACAACCAGCCTGGGAATAACAAAGATGAATTATTACGAAGTATTACCCACATCTTTCGTTTTCTATACAAAAAAGCAACCTAGAAACATTTCAGGTCCTAAATGAATTGAATGATCATGAACTGGCATAATTTACTTTACAGTTTAGACATTTAGCTGGAGCCAAAACTGCCTTTCACCTCACTATAAAGTAAGTGAACATTGAAATCAGGTGTTTGCCCTGATTGGACTGTCCTAAATGTTTTATTTAAACTTACTCAGACAGCTGTTTTCATTCATTAGTTCCTGTGTGTCTCACCTGTTGTCAGCAGGGGGCAGCTCTAACATTCATACCTGTGTAATCATTGTGCTTCACAGTTCAGGTGCACCATCACCTGTACAGAGGTCAACCACAGAATAAGAGTCACTTGTTTATTAGAGAAAGGTTAAATCTGTGGCAGCTGGACTTGGTTACAGATCTGTGAAGATGTTTCACCCCATCACCTGTTGTGTTGGTCTCTGTCCTGAAATCTTGTTACCCACAAACTCTGAATGCAAAAGCTGCCGTTCCTTCCTCGTACGCACTTTATCAGCAATGTGTTGCAATCTTCTGATAACAAAGAGTAGGTACTGGTCTGTGCGTGCGGGTGTAGTTTATAGAAATAAATGCTTATACACAGTAGTTGTTTTTTGTCATATATTTTTTTATAAAATATGGTCAAAATGGTTGCATCTAACATTCATCAATTCTACAATACATATGTATTAACACTGTAATTAGTGGACAAGTATAATTCCTCATCCTCTTGTCCTACATCTCTCAGTCTATTGCCACAGCAGACATGGACCATGCCCAGCTGGAGGCTTTCCTCACAGCCCAGACTAAGAGGCAGGGCGGCGGTGGGGTTAATGCAGAACAGGCCGCAGCCCTCTCTCGCTTCTGGAAGAGCCAGCGGGTCCGGGTGAGGGAGAGCTTGCTGAGTCAGAGCCGCTGGGAGCCCGGCCTCAGAGGCCTCTCCTGGAGGGTGGACCTCCAGACTGCAGCTAGCCGGGGAGATGCGGCCCAGAGCGGCCCGGTTGCCCTGATGGAGCTGGAGCTGGGCAGAGCCGGACAGGTGAGACTAGCATTCAGTGTTTTCTCGAATGCTCATTCAGTTTCACATATTAATGCTGCAGCAAAAATACATTCCTGTTTTTATTTTCTAAAACACAAATGTAAAATATATTATAACTAAATATAACTGAAAAACATGACTAATGTTGCTTCAATTTTGGCTGTGTTGTTTGACATTGATATCATTGTCCCACAATGCAGCAACAGAAATGGAGCAGCTGGGAAAACAAAAGATGGAAATAAGAACATTTAGTGCATTGAAAGCTGTAAGTTATTCTCTGGCCTCGCCAATTGTCCTTGCACACACAGGAGTGGCACAAGAATAATTTACAGCAGAAACAGTAGCCATCAAGGAGACAATTTCTGCTACTGCAGCCCCTCAGAAATGTATTTTTTGTTTTACAGCCGTTTCTTTTTATTACATCGTGCATCTCACTTTGTAAAATTATGACACAGGACTGCTGTTATAGAGTTTTTTGCTCTTAGGTTTTACTTACAAACAAATCAGTCAGCACAGACATGGCACATCAAAGGCCACCAGGGGGCCTCACATAACTTTTCCTGACAGGTAACTTCCTGCCAGGTAACACATGCCTTGATCGCCTAGAGCTCCCTCTAGGGAAATATCAAATATAAACAATGTCAAGATACTACATCCCTCCCCTCTTAGGTCTGCTGAACTGAAAGAGAATATCAGACATCATGAGAACAAGTAAATTAAATTACATTAGACATGTGTTTCTTAACTTAAATCTTAGTTCCTCAAAATCATAATGTATATTTTTTTCTTCTTCATCTTTACAACTTAGCCTATAATTCACCCTTAGTACTTTAGCAACTGAAATTAATTAACCAATACATTTCTCGGTCTTAGCCATATATTTAGGATCTATAGTAGTCTGGAGGACACCTCTCTCTAGTAGAGTGCCTCAAACATGGTGTTTGTGGTACCTGCCCAACAGGACTAGGCTCACTCTCCACTTTAGATCAATCACTGTCAGAGTTCATCACAGGGGTTGTTGGACAGACAGATGCAGGGGACGGCAATTGTTCTGGCACCACAGTTGGTGAGTTAATCACAACCTGGGGTGCACTGAGATCTAATTCAGGAAGTCTGCTTAGCTTCCTCCTCTTCCAAACAGTTCAGTCAGCACATTCAGACATAGCACATCAAAGGCCACCAGGGGGCCTCACATATACTTTTCCTGACAGGTGACTTCCTGCCAGGTAACGCATGCCTTGATCCTCTAGAGCTTCCTCTAGGGAAATACCAAATATCAAATATAAACAATTTCAAGATACTACACTTTTGTAATGATTTTGTATGGGAAAAGTCTCTCTGGGACACATGGTCACTTTGTCAAAAATTTTACAAATGCTAGACATTCATGAAGTTTTAAAATATTCAGCTGGTTTGTGGTTTTTCATTTACTGTTAATAGAAAATAGTTGAATACAGAACGATGTCTTCTATGTAAAACAGTAGTTATTACTGTATATACAGTATTATAGTATTAGTAGACTGTATGGGACACAGCTTCTGTTTACATGTTATAAAGCTTTAATTTTTGCATCATCGAAAATGTTCATAATGTACACATGAAATAAAACCATAGACCTAAAATATTAGTACTTAAACTCACTGTAATGTAGACACTAATGCAACTTAACTTTCAGTTCACATCCCCATTCATGACTGGGTTGACATGCTGTAGAAGCTGAGGAACGTTGCAGCTTTATGGTAAACTACGTACTTATATAGCGCCTTTCTAGTCTTCCGACTACTCAGAGCACTTTATAGTACGTATCTCATTCACCCATTCACACACATTCATACACTGATGGCATTGGCTGCCATGCAAGGTGTCAGCTGCTCATCAGTTTGAGGAGCTAACCGTTCATACACAGCCACACACCGATGGCACAGCCTTCGGGAGAAATTTGGGGTTCAGTATCTTGCCCAAGGACATTTTGAGGCACAGACTGGAGGGAATCGATCCGTTGATCGCTCTGCAAGCCACAGGGGCAGCTCTTTAAATATCATTAAACATTGTTGGTGTAAACAACAACAACACATGCATGCGTTGGTTTTGTGGATAGAAACCAATATGGCATGAGGCCTGGCTCTGGATGTTCCTGGATTATTGGTCTTTTTTTAATAAGCCCCATTCCCATGAGAAGGCTAAATTTACTCAATCTGGGTCCCAGACTGAAAACTGCTTCAGAGCCTCTCCCAGAGGATAGATAGAACTGAGGCATTGCTACTGTTCATATGACGTCCTTAATTTCAAAACAAAATTCAATTTGGCCCTTAAAATATGTCACATTTTGACAGGGGCTGCACTTACTGCTTACTCAAAATCGGTGCGTGTATTTTTTCAGTCTAAAAATATTTCAGTCAATATATTATCTACAAAAAAACTCTGTGATAAATCAAATAAACAAACTTTGACTGGAGTTGGGACGGGAACATTTTATTGATACAGTGTCATCATCAGTTCTTATTGGTCTGATTCTTTATCAATTATTATTATTATTATTATTATTATTATTTGTAGTGGTAGTAGTAGTAGTGGTGGTGGTAGTATTATTCTTATTATTATATTTAGATGGGTTTGCAGAAGCATTATTGTTTAACTGCAGTTTAATTGTTCTGCCTGTCATCATCTAAAATGAAAGAAATTAGACAATATTTATACAGCACTTGTTTTTGTTTAGGTTTTCTTAGTCAAAGAAAACATCTGCTGGCACTAATGTTAATTATACCAGGATATTCAGCCTCTGTAACTGATATGCTGCTTGGCATAGACCCATGGTACTTCCATGACACGTGTCAAATTCCAGGAATTCCTGGAGTCGTGTAGAAAGATGTTTCAGCATATTGCTGGTGTTTCCACCCTAACTTGAAATGATCATTTTACAGACATTACAACTAACCCTTTTGTCTTCTTTCCGCATGAGATGAAGCCAGGTTTTGAACTGCTTCCTCCTCTGCCATGAGAGGTTTTTGTAGTTTCCAGCAGTCTAGATGCCTTGAGTTTCAGTCTTGAGCCTTTTTTCTATTTCCTGTTTCTTCTTAGCCACAAAAGGTCAAACGTCAAGTATCGGTTCCTGTTTCTGCAGCATTAATTCCAATTATCAACCTGGGGTTTATATATCATAGATAATTAATGCTGATTGTTTTGGCCTCTAAAGATAATCAGGTAGTTATATAGTTACATAGTTGTATAGGTGAGTGGCTGCTACCCACACTCACAAAATCAACACTATTAAATGTCCATTCAAGATAACTTTAGAAGGCTTCCTCCAGTGCCACAAAAGACTTCATACAGCGATTTTCTGGCCTGATCGTCACACATTCATAGCATGAATTCTTCCAGTTCACCACTAAAATAAGAGGATGAGGAACTAAAGTCAGCATTACTGTCAGCACTTTCCTGTTTCAAAGCCATCTGAACTTGTAGCACAGAGTTAGTTCTGTTTTCTACAGATATGTCATCATTCACAACAAAAACATCATGTATGCATTTAGAGTTGTTGCATATTGAAAGAAAAATAAAGGAAGATTAAGAATAAGTGTGAACCACATACCTGAACGCTGTGTCAATGTGATGATGTTTGGCCCTACAATATTGTTTTTAATCCAGTTATTTAAAAAATAAACAGGAGAGGAAACATTTAGATCGGACTTTGATCACCACATTTTCATCTTCCTTCTTTCTCACTTGCATCTCAAGACTTTCGTACATTGTTAATGTGCAATATCAATAAACTGAGTTTGACGATGTAATAAAGCATAGCTGCTATTCAGATTACATTTGAGAGTCTGAAATGATGCCATGTGAAGCTGATATGCAACACATTTTTAAGGCATCAAATTACATGTGATACATGTCTGTACTCTGTCACCAAATTACTTCAGTAGAAATCAAGATAGAAAATATATTGACATGTTGATTTGGTCTGATCAGTTTTGATGGTGCTCCTAAATGTAGGCTGTTTCTTAGAAATATTTTAGGAGGCAACAATGGAAGATGATCAAAAGGTTTGTCTGGAGCTAAATTGTTTTGGGATTTTAAAGGTTTTTCATTGGGAAAGTGAAGTGTGTTGTCCATGTCCATGATGACCGTTAATCCCTCAGGAGTCTCTCATATCCCTGTTCTCTGTGAATGTGAACCAGTCTGCAGGTCCCACAGCTCAGAGAAAGCAGGCCAGCAGACTAGAGCGGCATGCTGTATTATGTGTGGGTAGGATGCACACTATTATTAGTCCATTCAAATCAAGTCTAATTCTAGCCAACAGAAGTAGGTGGAGGAGGAAACGTGTGACATTTGCCATCAAGGTGTCCTGAAATTCTTCAGTCCCAGTGGAGCTGGATGAGACCTTCAACAGTGTGGAGGAACTCTGTTTTCTCAAACTTCAGACAGGAACTTAGTACAAAATGTTTCCATTTACTTGTGCACTAACTGAATTATTGTGTTTCAGTCATTTATCAAGCAAATATTGTCTAGTTCCAGCCTGTGATGAGCATCACCTTACCTTACAGTTTTCTATTAATATATTGCACAATTAAATGAGACAACACTCAGGATAATGTAAATAAGTATTGGTTGCAGCCCTGATAATATTAAAACTATGCATTGTATAGCTAATAGAAGTGATGCTTCATGTTCAGTGTAAAGCGATGCGGCTCTAAGCGAACAATAGACGATGGATATAGACAATAGCTGCATTCATGGAAACCAAGAGAGGGGTCATTATAGTGCAAAGTCCATTCTTGAAAACAATGGGAGGATACAATGAGGGGACAGATAGGATACCTTCATGTTATAGCTCTTCTAGACTTCATTCATTTTTAAGCAGCTTGTAATGAATACTGCTGTTTAAAACTAGTTCAAAGGATACCAAGTCACACACTCAGACTGCCTATGTTCACAGGTTTTCAACACAGGGCAAATATCTGTCTGGATAGAGGAGAGTATGTTAAGTGTTCTCAGAATATAATATAATATACAGTGAGGGAAATAAGTATTCAATACATGAACCTTTTCATTAAACATATTGCCAATGCAGCCTTTCACATGAAATTTAAACCAGACATTGGTATTACCTCAATGAAACTATGCAGATAAAGAAACTGTAACAGTAACAATATGACGTACAATATTTTCAGGAGACATGGCTCTGCATATGATCCTAAAATACCGGAAAAAAAATAAAACTAAAATACACAGATATCCCACCTGTTTACTGACTGACTCTGAATGTCTGCACTCTAAATTGGAGTATTAATAATGTGTTATGTAATGTCTCCTTCCTTCTCCTCTCTCTCTCTCCCTCTTAGGACTCAGAATTTGTGTGTCTGGAGTTTGACGAAGCCAGAATCAACCAGGTACTGAAGAAGATGGCTGATATACAGGAGAGCATTGACAACATTGTTCACCACACCTAACACTCAGACAGCAGAGAAACTGCGAGACGTGATTCTGACTGAGAGACGACAAACCAACTCCGGCTGTCTCTTTCGGCAAATGGGTTGCTGTTCTTTTCTCATGGACAGCGTCACACAGAAATGAGACTTCAGCTCTGTGTTTGCCAGAATGGATCCAACATGGCTTTTGCACCTGCCTACAGACTCATATTGGACATATTATATAAAACATATGATCACCATACACATAAATTTAGACATGCTCACATTTGATTCTGAAGGGTCTGACTTGTTGATGGATTTTTTAAGAATCTTCTCTTATCGCTTCTTAACCTACCACAATTCAAAGTGCTGGACTCTTACTGTCACTGTTTATAGCAGGGCCCTCTGATAGGAGGAACAGAGGATAAGGTCAGAAAGTGAATGAAATGAAGCAAGACAGAAACAAAAATATTTAACATAAACACTGCAGTGTAATTGTGATTAGAATAACATGACTCTCAATCTAAAATGCTCAAACTGAATGTAAAAAGAATATTTGAGATGGAGCGATTGCACATGACGTCAACACAGAGACGCAAATAGACGCAAAAACATGGCATGAGGCGGTGAGACGGAGTGGGTTTAGTGAGGGGGGAAAAAACAACTTACGAGCTTTGTGTTTAATCTGAACGGCCATAATTATTTATGCTTATTTTACACGATCTGTGCTAAAGCAACTGCAGAACAAAGGTAAGCTGACATTACACGGCTAATGTTATCATAAAGTGTTTATATTACCACGCTCATGTGCAAGTTATATCTACACTTGATTTGTAGTACACCTGAAAAACTTTAGTGTACAGACATGGCTAATTCATTAACACTTTTACCTAGGACAACACATATTCCCCCTGATTATCAAATGTTCAAATTTCAAAGTCCAGTCCAGACTCATAAAAGTTGGCAAGTTATTAACATCAACAGACAGTTGCATTATCATCATCATCAGTTTTAATGTCCTGTGAAAGTCTGAATGTAAAATACTTGATGATAATATAATAAAACAATGTTAAATAAATCATTGTTTTTTGAGCTGATGTTCAGAAGAGGCGACATCAGAGGTAAAAATGCACTTAATAAATAAAAACCTTAAGTCAATAAGGACTTGAACCATGTAAACCTGGTTCAGGTTCATGTCTGATTTCAAACCACAGCGATGTATTTACAAGCTGACGCAAGTTCATGATTGCTTATCATGATATACTGTATATAAAATGTTTATTGGTTTATTGTTTTACAGTAATAAATGCAACACCAATATAACAATTTGCGGGAAGTGTCAGTACTTGCAGGGTAAAGCTTTGGGGTGCGGAAAAGTTTCTGTAAGTCATTTTTCAACTTAATTTAGTCAGTTTTAGAAGTGGAAAAATATTTTTGAAAACTCCTCAATGTAAATATTTCTTGTCTTTGTCATCATTGCTTTGTATTAAACCTCAGCGACATCAGTAGACTTTGAATGGCATGTTGGCACATCTCATCACTTTCACTCTTAATCATCCTGTGCAAAGTCTGCTTGTCATGTCTGTTCACTTTTGAGTGACCTGAGAAGGTTTTTAGGTACACACAGATTCACATAGCTTTGATACAGCATCTAACTTTGCTCTTGATTAATGAACTGTGAATAAAGTTCACGTTGTTCATTTGCTTTTTCAGAATGAGAGATCTTAGAAGGAACTTGAAGCATAAACTGTGTCCAAAACTACATTTACACTAAGACTTTGTCTCCTATTATCCTCAACAGAACCACCAGAGCAGAGCACACTCATCTATCTACTTATTACAGTATACTTCAGGCGTTAATTTATTCTTTAGTATACATAATAAGAAACTTTACAACCCATTTTTCTTGAAATGGTTGTAAATATAAAACAAAAAAAACAGTCCCACCACCGAGGTGGAATAAAGTTAATGCAAAGAAAAACAGAAAAACTCACAGACAAACAAAACTCAGAAAGTTGTGTTACAACCTGTTAGTAAATTGGCAATACAGAGTGACTAATTCAGAAAAATGAAAATTCTTCAGGATCACATATAGCACCTAATTGAGATAAAACATCACATCGTGTTTGGTCTCATTCAAGCGGTGGCCCTGAAGTGCATATCACAACGGCAAATCCGAAAACACAACAACAAAACAAAAACACAACGGCAAATCAAAAAACACAACAACAAAACAAAAAACAACAGCAAATCAGAAAACACAACAACAAAACAAAAAACACAACGGCAAATCAAAAAAACACAACAACAAAACAAAAAACACAACGGCAAATCAAAAAACACAACAACAAAACAAAAAACACAACGGCAAATAAAAAAAACACAACAACAAAACAAAAAACACAACGGCAAATCAAAAAACACAACAACAAAACAAAAAGCACAACAGCAAATCAGAAAACACAATATAACAATAAGTTTATGAAATTAGGTGTCAAAATCAGGTAAAAATGGGCAGTACTCTCAGCTACAGGCGTTACATGCACTGACATTAGATACAGTAACACATGAAAATGATGAAAAACCCTAATGTGATTATGTTAGTACACAATGTAAAATCACGTCACCTAATGTTACTGTAATTACTGTATTATTTTCAGGTCTCCATTAATATGGCCCTTCACAATCCACTTCTTCTTCCTGACTTGTAATCAGGTGAATAGTGTCTCTGTCATTCTGTACACCTGTTCTTGCAGTATGTACCTTCATGCTCTGGTATAATCACCTGTGAGAAGTAACACACCACTATTTCTATTTGTTTTCTGGTTTTTCCCTCTGATGTCCTCTGGCTGCGACACATCAACTCTCTGTGATTTACAGAGTTTCCTGATGGACAGTAAACTCCTGCAAACTACAGCTGCTGTTAGCTAATGTTAGCTCAGTTCATTAGCCAGGCTGCCCAGACTCTAAGCTCAGAGCACTGGGGGAGTGTTAGTGTTTGTACCAGAGGCATTTTGGACCACCGAGAGGAGAAGGTTTTCAGGTCTAGGATGTGGACTAATATTGGCAGGGAGCAGAGCTGGTGTTGTGCCAGAACTGTATCTGCAGCCTCTATAATGATAGAGGAGAAAGGACCAGGGGGTGTTGATGGAAGAGGCTATGAAGATTGAAGGAGAGTGACGGAGCAAGAATCCACTGGACATGAGTAAAATTGACTTTTGGTCATTGTTGACAGCTTTGTGAAATAAAAGGCTGAAAGACAGACACCACACTGGGCTTCTTGCTGTTGGACTAGTAATAAGTAACATTGTGTTGTACTGTTTGGCTGTTAGCAAAATTGTTGACTTTGATCAAGTATTAATAATCATAACAAATACATGTGCACATCTGTCCATATTAACTCAGGGCACTAAATTGCAAATTTACTACGCAGTGTTGCTTTAATATTCAGTAATACTGCCTGTTCAGAGATTAACATTGTGCACATGCTGCTTCTGTCCCAATGCAAACTTTGAATGAACAACTTCCACTCATCCCTCCAGCAATACAACGCTTTAGTCCAGACCTGTTTGATGGCGAAGTAAAAAAAAAAGGGCGGACCTTCAAGTTGTGTACTCTAGAGATCTGAACTCACTAAATAACATTCACTTTGGAAAATCTCAACAACCCAGCTGAGGCTGCCCAGAGCTCCCGTTCAACCTGAGGGAGAGGGAGGATCATTGCGCGCGCAATGCGCAGGAGCGACGCACACTCGTACAGTGAATTTCTGCCTTCCTCCTCTCAGAGAACACGGCCAGACTTTTCTGAGTGTCGGAGATTTGAGCATCGACGAAGAGACTGGTGTCAAAGAGTCCATATTTTAAAGAGGGTTAATGCCAGAGATCTCTAAAACGCGCCGGTTGGTACGCTTCAGTTCAGGTGCACAGGTTTCATCCTGTTGAGCGTGCTGGGCTCGACTTCGCTTTTATTACACAACGAGGACTTTGGAACCAAGCTGCAAGGTTTGTTTCTCAAAGAATAAACTGACTGTTTTGACTATATAGGTTTTCTTTTTTTTTGCGACAGAAAACTTGGAAAGTTTTGAAGAAAGACTTGAATCGCTGCTGAATCGATCTGAAAGTATCAAACGCAAAGTGCAGTTTGGCTTTGAGCTTGCACACACCGGATACTATATCCTGATAACTCTGACTAGATCAAACGTTTAATCATAATAAATTATATGCATATAAAATATTGTAGAAAAGTGCTCCAACCTCATGGACAGCATAGGAATATCTCATTAAACTTGATTGAACTGCATCATTCACTTTTAAAATGTGACTCCATTCTTTAAATATTCGCATGTAGACTTATATTATGATTATATTAATTATAATTATTACATTTAAAGGATTGGTCAGCGTAAATACAACTTTTAGTGGAAGTCAAAAAGAGGCATGTATTGACCATATAACAGGTGCAGCCATGTTAATTGTTAAAAGGTGAACTGAGCTCAGTTTAACAAGTTCTACTGAACCACTTTAATCTCATCCAATAAAAGCAGTTCCCATTGTGCTCAACGACGCTAATGTCCTAATGTTTATTTTTGATACCTTTTTTCTAATGACAGGTGTAGACTTGATGTCTATGAAAAGATAAGAAAGGGCTCACACTGAAAGGTTTGTGGTTAGTGGTGTAATGTACTGTAAGTCCAGTACAAATTTGAGGTACTTTACTTGACTCTTTTCTCATTATGTCATTTTCTACTCTCACTCCCTTTACTTCACTACATTCATCTGACAGCTTTAGTTATATTACAAAAGATTTTTGTCAAGTATTAAATTAATCACTAACTATTTTAACAATCGATTAATCATTTCGCCTCATTTAGGAAAAAAAGTCCAGATTCTCTGATTTCAGTTTCTTAGATGTGAATATTTTCTTGTTTTCTTTAGTCCTCTGAATATCTCTGGGTTGTGGACAAGACATGGCTGTAGAAGATGACACCTTGGAAACAGAGATCAACATTTTTCACTAACTAACAGATTAATCCTGAAAATTATTGACAGATTCATTTATAATGGAAATTATTGTGGGTTGCGGCTCGAATAAGATGTTGTGTTATAAATTTAAATTCCCAGAAGTTGGACATAGTTATGTCACCCACAAGTTTCTGAAGAGCTGCTGTGGTGGTTCTTGCTGTTGCCATCTTGGCAGTCTCTGCCAGCTTGCAAGTAATTGGCGTAGTTGGCAAAGATGTGAAGCCTGGGTAGAACTAAGGTGAGCTTAATGAAGCCTGCGTGCTCAAACAAGCCACCTGAAATGGCACCCACCTGTCAATCAACTCACACACACCACTGCTGTAAAAGGTTTCGCCACACCTAATCTCCCAGAGTCTAATCGCAATACTATCACACCCATGTCAAGTACAGCGGTACAAGCTGTCACACCCTCAACCTCTACTTCCCTCTGGGTACTTTTTGTTGCCCTTACTGTGAGTTGTGTTGTGCTTCAGGTATTTCTGTCTGGCAGGACTGTGTGATAAAGTGTGCTTTCCCTGTGAAGTACAGAGAAAATGTGATGTACTACTTTGACATTCATTATTACCGCATCACTTAACTACTGGCACATAGAGACGACATAAAGATCTGATTTTTTTCAGTGTCAGCTCCAAAGTGGCATTTTGTGAATTTTGTGCATAATGTTGCAAGAGTGATGTGTATACACGGCTTGTTATTCTCAGAGAGAGTGAGAACTTTAAATGGATCACTGTGCAGATTAAGAATAAGCAGCTAATTCGTAGGACCTTGTTCACCATAAACTACAGTGGTAACAATGTGTTATTTCAGCAGGAAACAAACATAAAAGCCTTTGGTAGTGTTGGGACATGCAAATTAGTATAATACATTTAAATATGGGTATCTTCCAGTGAAAATCGGTGAAAACCAAAAAATGACTATCCCTTTATATATTGCATTAGCAGTTCTGTTTGAACAACAGCTCTGAGGATCAAGACATGACTTGACATGATTGGACTTGGACTTGTTTGTGACTGGAGGTAATTTAAATCTCTAGAAGCAGAGTAGGGATTTTTGGCACACTTCCATGCTGCATGGAAAAAGGACACAAGTCTGAAGAGCTCAAAACTCCAGCAACATTTGTAGTATACAGAACAACTTTATTGTTCTGTAGCAGGAACAATAAAGTTGCTGTGTATGCCACACGTGTTGGTGGAGTGTTGACCTCCTTGATAAATTAGATTTGCCCATAAATGAATCTTTTGCATGTGTGTGATCAGTTTACATTAGTTAATCATTCCAAAGGCAGGTAAACTAAAGGTTAAGGGTTCTTCATCTTCAGGTAACATTATTGTAGCCTCTCTAAACAAATAATCATAATGCAGAGCTCATGACAACCCACGTACTAGTTCCAGTAATTTATTGTGTTAAATTCCAGCAGGTGGCTTCAGAAACAACAACTTGGTTCATCGAGATGTCATTATCCACCCTGCACGTCACACATATGAGGGGAGAAGAGGTATCGGTCACCATTACACCCAACTGACCAGTCATCTCCACACCAGTCACGGGTATTATGGCATTAAGTTAGCTATATATATATGTGTGTGTGTGTGTGTGTATATATATATGGTATTAAGCAACTATACGTGACGTGTTGTCCTGCTTGAAAAACAAGATGAGAAAAAACTCTATTCACCCCATTTTTATTCATTTTCATAAGTATTAGAAACACTACAATACAGTTTGATGGTGTCACAAGCTACAATGCAGCTATCTCTTCAAAAATGACCATAAAGTTTAATTCAACACCTCTGTAAACAATTTATGTATCTTAAACAAATAGGTATGGTATGGCTTAGTGCTAGAGTAACAGTGACATCAAGTGGTATTCCTCTTAACAGTGTGCATTTTCTACATATATTTAGGTAGAAGTAGTTTTGTGCTGCTGTATCATCAACTTCATGTTGATAAAACAAAGTTATTAACATGTGTGTGCTCTTGCTGCTGTGCTGTGCTCTGTGTGCTGTCAGCACACAATGACAAAGACTGCTGCCAGTAAACTGGTGTCATGTGCACGGCTGAATTAGAAACGCGTGATTCCCGTCTGTCGTAGTTGAAGAAAGAGGAGGAGGGAGTAAGGAGGGGATGAGGAAAAGTGTTCCTGGGCCTGCTCTTGCAGGATTGGAGATAAAAATTGCCTCTTGTATGCAGCCGATTAGAGCTTTGAAACCAAACAGAGGAAAATCAAGATTCTCCCAGTGTTATTCTTTCTTTCTAAAGGCTTCAGGGTCAACCTTGCTGTCTCTATGTTTCCAAATGTCCCTTTATATTCTGGTTTTGCTGTAAGTCTTCCCACTGAGGCCATGATACTGTAGATTTCAGCCTGTTTCTTGTTGATTTTCAGTGATTATCTTTATCTGTTGTCTTTTGTGTAGATGCAGAGGGGCCGCAACATGCCTGTGTCCCGCAGAAAAGTGAGTGTCCTCTGCGTGATGGTGCTCAACGTCTTGATCTGCATTCTGATGGGGGTAACATGGAGGTATAAAGAAAACAACCACTCGAAAGTTCGAACCCCAGTTACGAGGTTTTGGCGCCCAGAGGTACTGAACAAAGCTTTCTGGAACAAGGAGCAGCAGCTTCTGGACTTCATATATAACCCAAATATGAAGTTTGTACTCTCCAGTGACTCTCTGATTGAGCTACCTGATTGGCTGAATGACACTGGTCCACTCAACCCCTGTGAACCAGACTACAGAGTCTTCACACAAATTTCGGACTACAACTCCCTGCCGCAGCGTTTCCAGGATTTTCTTTTGCACCTTCGCTGCAGGACATACCCCATGCTGATAAATCAGCCACATGTTTGTGATGAAAAACCCTTCTTGCTGCTGGTGGTCAAGTCACTCATCCCACATTTTGACAGACGGCAAGCCATTCGTCAGACATGGGGACGGGCAGGTGTCGTTGCCAATCGGACTGTGGCAATGGTGTTCCTGCTAGGCAACACCTCGCCGGTGGACCACTTCCCAAACCTACTGGAGATGCTGGGCCATGAAGAGAAGATTCACAAAGACCTCCTCCAATGGGACTACAGGGAAACCTTCTTCAACCTCACCCTGAAGGAAGTCCTCTTCCTGGAGTGGTTCAACCAAAACTGTCCCCATGCCCAGTATATCCTCAAGGGTGACGATGATGTTTTTGTCAACACTTTACTAATTATTGACCTCCTGGAAGGCCTGTCAGACAATGGGGCCAAAGATTTGTTCATAGGTGATGTTATCAGTGACGCCAGTCCACACAGAGACAGTAAACTGAAGTACTATATCCCGGAGAGTGTATTTGAAGGGGCTTACCCACCTTATGCAGGAGGCGGAGGATATCTCTACTCTGGGGAGTTAGCGCTACGCCTTTACAACGTATCTCGGCAGGTAGTCTTGTATCCCATTGACGATGTCTACACAGGGATGTGTCTAAGAAAGCTTGGCCTGGTTCCTGAGAAGCACAGCGGCTTCAGGACTTTTGGCATTGAAGAGAAGTACAGGAACAATCCCTGCATCTACAGGAGCTTGATGCTGGTTCACAGTCGGACACCAGAGGAGATGCTGACGATCTGGCCTTGGATTATCCATCCCGAGCTGGACTGCCAGTGAATACCTGCATATATCTTTGTTCAATGTTTGTTTGCTCTCATGAGTTTGTCATTTTCAGCACATTGTAGTAGTCAGGGATGCTCTGATCAAGCTTTTTTGTGGCTATTTTATATTGCTTATCATCTATTAGCCATACCAGCTGACTCTCTCTGACCTGAATGGAAGTGAATCTTCATTGGTGACACCTGTGTTTATCCTATTTCATGCCAAAATGGCTGCTGTGAAAAAGGTCTGTTATTACCTGGTAATAACCTGATGATCGGCTGACTGGTATGGGCGTCCCTAGTCCGAGCAATACCTCTGTTAGTATTTTAAAGCCATCAAACCTTTGTTTATTTATTATCCACAGGCTGGTTTATCAGTTAGCAAATGAATGGTAGAGTTGGCATGTAAACCTTTTAGCTTGTTAACGGGATGATGTTAACATGTGGGACGGATGGTAGTATTTGAAAAGATTCTATTGTTTGTATTTTAATTTGATACAACTTTTTACTTCACTTCATATCAGAGGTTAATATTATACTTGCCACTCATTGGTCTGACAGCTTTAATTACTAGTTTTCACACCTTATTTTCTATTTCCTGTCTAGTGCAAATTATGTGTTGATTTTGGATGTTTGTCATAAACTGAAGGATGAAATGTTCTTTAATGGGTTGAGACCAAATCTCTTAAATACTTCTTAAGATAAACTGTTTTAAAACCCTCATGGGTTAGCAGACAAACCTGTGGATGACTTCTGATGTCAAACTAACTGATCTGCTCGTATAATCTATTGATCCCACAGGCTGTTTATGTAATTTTATATTTGTACAGTGATTGTGTTCATTTTCTATTTTTAACATCCAAACTGTGATGTTGTTGTTGTTACTGAGTATCCATACTATGTATTTGTATTTGTATAATTTATTGCAAGCAATAAATTGAGCTTGGCTTTCATGATTATTCAGAGTTAGTTCATAATGACTTTTACTGTATAACTATATTATTATTATTATTATTATTATTATTATTATTATTATTATTTATTACTAGTACGTCGTTCGTATAGTCGTCGTCGTAGTCCGGCGTATCGTCCTGACCCCCTCCTGTCAGCAGTGCTGTAGATGTGTAATTATAATAATAATAATGATAGTGCTTGGTGATATCTTACTGATGGTTGTCTATATTACAACTGACTTTTTTTGTTTCTTTCTTCCTGTAAGATAACAAAATAATTCTTCCCCAAATATAAAATTCAGGTGTTTCAGTAACACTGGGACTGAATATGTACAGATAAAAAGAGAAACTTAAAGATAATAAATAAAAATGTGTATAAAATAAGAATAAAATGAAATAGAAATTGTAGCAATTGAACACAAAACTGAAATTTCCTCTGGTGCATGTAAATGTTTTCAAACCTATTAGTATTAACCTGAAGAGTAGAAGACGTAATATAAAATGCAATGGGGACCTCTGGTGGACAAATCTGACACTAACATCCAGCCAAAGGATACTCAATCAGCTAATTGATGATTTTCACCTGCTCCTGCAGGAAAGGAAAACAGCAGTTTAACTGGAGCTGTGAGGTTCAACCTGACTTCTTTTTTTTTGCATACATTTAAGAAGTTAAACAGACAAAGTTTTGGTCTTAAAATGCCACGAAACAATAGCTTCAGCTTTAAAAGTGTGCTGCTCATATTTCTGCTGATTTTTGGTATATTTTGGAAACCCTGTGATTCACAGGTAAGCTTCCATCCTCCCTGTGGAATCTTGTTTTGGCTTAATGCTGAAAACTGGTGTTACATAATTATCTGTGTTGCTTCGTGTTTTTAGGAGAACAGAGAAGCCAGCAGGCCTCCAGGTGAGACTTGAGATTTTTCTTGGGATTGTGAATGTGAATGTGAATTTGCAGTTTCTTGTCTTTGCATTTGAAAACCATCTCCAGGGTTATGAGTGGACCTGTAAAGATTAATAAAGAGACTCTTTAAACAGGGATCTCCAGTGAAAATTATATTTAAAAAAAAAATCAATTCATCAATTTAAGTGAAAGTATCTAGCCCTTATATAAATTTCAATATTTACTATGATGTTAACAGTACTGGTACAAACTACAGGTGTGCTGTGTGTATTCTTTTTCTTTTCTGATCCGTCAAGCCTTTATCTAAGAAACTTCATATGTCAGGTCAGAACTTAAACATTACAAATGGTTGGCAGGAATGTATTATACATACCAGATGTATTTATAATGAGCTGAAACCTGTAAAAAAACAACTAACAACTTAACTTGGTCTGTTTCTTCCTCAGATGGACACGGAGGTGGCGATGGTGCTTTCTTCGCCCTGCGGAGCTGCCACCAGCTGCTGCATGGTGACACTGGTGAGTTTTTCTCCCCAGATTACCTCTGCTCCAACCCGCCTCTGTGGTGCAACTGGACCATCCAGGTAGATCCTGGAAAGAGGATTCATCTCCACCTGGAAGACCTGACGGCCGATGATGCCTGCCAACTGAAACAGGACCAGGTCCACGTGGATGAGCCACATTTTAGAGGTCACAAGGTCCTTCAGAAGTGCTGGCGAGAGGCCAAGTACACCTCCTCCACCAACATTCTGCATGTGGTGCTTCTGATTGGCAGCTCATCCAACCCACCGTACAGGGGCTTCTATGGCCGCTACCAGGCGTTTGGGCCACCAGTGATTTACAACCCACGGGAAGGACTCACAGAGAGATACAGGAAGTCAGAACAATCTCCTGGACTCATGGACTCCAATGAATTTGGACCAGTTATGAATGGTGAACAGATGGAGTCAGAATTGCCGCAGCATATATCACCACCAAATTCTGACCTAATGTATGATTATTATGATCAACCTTCAGTCATGACCGAGCTGCCCTGGGAGCCTGAGGAGAACACAGATGAGGTGAGTGGACACAAGCACATAAATGAAAACCAAACTCTCAACTCGAGCAGTGCTAGTGCAAAAGCATTTTAACATCTTTCATCTAATTGTTTTGATTGTTACGGCCCACAGACTTGGGTTCGCTCTCTTAAACCTCCTTTACAACAGGGAGCACCAGGTGGTTTGTTACACAAAGCTACCTAGTGTTAAACCACACCTGTACCTCATGACATAGCTGCCGGTAGTTCCACATAGGAGGCTGACTGGTCTGTAACCACTGTATTCGGACAAAAATGCATGGCTTCAAACCTGGGAAGATGGATTCTTGTGTGATCTCATGAGTCCAGCTCAAGGTTAGCAGCTGTTTATTTAGAGCTTTATGAAAACCACTGGCTGCTGCTTCTGAAAACTCTGAGCTGTGTGATTAAACGGGACAGTAACTGTGCAGTGAAACCAAAACAATTAATTAAGAGGCTGAAAAGCACTGTACAGCTGCAGAGTTGGTGATGATGCATCATAGGAGACACTTTATTACACACAGCCATTTGAGCAACTTGTTGTACCATGGGGCCCGGGGGACCTTTGTTGCATGCTCTCTCCTTTCACCTGTCCTCTCTCTTGTGTTTCCTTCCAATAAAGGCATAAAAAAAATTCTGAAGAGATTAAATGATGATGATAAATGCTAACAGTAACATAGGAAGTTTTTAAAAAATCTGCAAACAGACTCATATCAGACCAAGAGAGGTGTTTTTATTACCTATGAATTTAACTTTTACTTTGAAAGAGGACTTACTTTTACCCATACTTTTTATGTTTCTCTCATTAAAAGTTGCGTGTTTGCTTCTGACTGAGGACTCCAAGTTCACAATATGTGGAGTCTTCTAGTGGAGAAGATCACTCAGGATATCCTTCCACTAATAAAAAGATAAAAATATGTATAGAAACATAATGTGAAAAGATAGTTCTAGGAACTGATTTTCACCCGTATTTTTGCATTTATGACCTATTGAGTTTAATCAGCAAAAAATTGCATCACCCAGTGTATTTTCAAAAAAATCTTTTTACAGAATTTATCAGGATTTTCTACTTAAATAAAAGTATTTCAAAATTCATCCTGTGTCTTTACTCAGGTGGATGAAAACCACCATCCAGCCTCAGAAAACTACACCCAAGACTACCCATTCACAGCCGTGCCCACAGTGCCAGTATCCACACAGGGGACCTCTCGATGGGGAAGAGGTGCCGCTCAAACCACTTCAGACCCGTCTGACTCAACTGTCCATCCAGAGCCGCCACCACAACATGACGCTCAGAACCATGAGCTCAAACCCACCACGAGCATCCCAGCACCAACACAAAGTAATGTGGAGGAAGCCTCAACTCATCCACAGGAAACTGCTGCTTCAGAGGAAGACAGGAGCAGACAGAGCCTGTCAGAAGAGGAGTCTGCTGATGGTAAGGAAAGGATGGAGGTCAGCGAGGCCTCAGACCAGCTTCCCTCCTCCTCTGAAGGACCAGGACCAGAACTAGAGAAGACTGAGCAGACTCATCCTCACCCCAACATGGTGGAGCCGCTGTCGGACCACAGAGGGAAGCGTGAGTTCAATAGTCACTCATTCGCATAGACAGAAACAGACAATGCAACAGAATCTTAATTCATATTTGATCAGCACTGCCTAGTTTGATCAGCACCAAATCACACACATCCAGGTTAAATTTTGTCTTTAATCTGTTTGAAAAATTTCTTGTAGTCGACTTCAGAAATCACTCTGAGAGATCACATCTTCCAGGTGGTAAGTATTTGATAATGTGTACAACACTACAATTTTTTTTTTTTTTGATATGTTACTAGCTGAAATTAGCATAGTCTGTGATTTTTTTTAAACAAACTCTGTGCTATCCAAATTAGACATTTTTTTTCTAATCACATTAAATTCATGTTTCTTCAACAGTTCTTTGCATTGGGTTATTGTAATTATTGCACCAATGATGCTTTCTCATGATTTTTCTCTGCCACAGATCACTTGTTTGAAGTGGCTGTTGAAGTGAATTTCAGTCAGGATTTAGAGGAGTCCTGGGACGACCTGGCCCGGTCACTGCTACTGTCAGTAAAGGCTTTGGTGAGTTAATGGAAACAAAGCTAAGACATTAAATGTGCTGCATGTTGGATTAATAGAGATAATGATACCTAAAGATGGGTGACGTTGTCTTTCTGTAGATCAGCGAGCAGCTAGAGGCTCTGCACACACAGCTGTCCATGTCTCCTAAAAGAATTAAAAGGTGGGTATGTTTGTAAATTGTGTGCTTTTTCATAATTCGTATATTTTATGTATTTGCACTAAGATATTTGTCACTTTGTACTGCAACTGCTGCATAGTAATTTCCCTTGAAATTAAGAAAGTTCTAGCTTATTGTATCATACACAACACTACATTGAAGAAATCAAAGTCAACTAAAAGTAGGGCTGGGTAACACTACC
Source organism: Larimichthys crocea (assembly GCF_000972845.2). Lineage (NCBI taxonomy): Eukaryota > Metazoa > Chordata > Actinopteri > Sciaenidae > Larimichthys > Larimichthys crocea. The sequence continues at coordinate 29,410,621 of NC_040020.1, read as the reverse complement.
TGATTATTTAATGAAAAACAGTGAATATGAGTAACATGATAAATCACCTCATCAAGAAAACCTCAGGGTGGACAGCTGCACTGTGTCTGCATGGCCAATGGCTTCTTGGGTATTGATTGAAGTACTTTGTTGGTATCAGGGCGTTTGTATTGTAATTTTTAAATGACACACAGCCCTAACTCAAACAAATGAGCATCTGGTTGTTGATTCCCTGACTGTTTTCACCTTCACTCAGCTCTGTAGCTGTTATGAGTGATTTATCTTTGTGTGTGTGTGTGTGCAGGCTGAACGCAGGCGTGCTGTACATCCTCTGGCTTCAGATCGGGCAGGGGCCTGGAGGTCCACAGGTCCACAGGGCCATCCACTCCGCCATACAGGGCCTCATCGCCACAGATGTCAGCATACGTGGAATTCACAAAGAAGCTCTCATCATCTCTGTGTCGACGGCAGGTACAGCAGACACTAATGTGTTCACACCCTGAAAATCTTCATCATTTTTTTCATACAGGTGAGACTTTGTGATACATGAATCACATGAGGTGAAACTAAACCAGCGGAAACCAGTTATAAACTGCGGTGTTTCTTTTATTAGAAACCCGGACATGTTCATCACATGATGAATGACATAGAAATGATTGTTAATTTGGAGAGACTTACCGTTAACCAACATTTTCAATATGAATTCTGTTCAAAGGATTGGGATAAACCAGGAATGTTTTTTTTTCCTTCAGGTCACAATCCAGGAACTATGAGTGAAAAGGTTAAGAGAGTTTAAAAGCTGCTACGCAGTAGCTCTGTCTGCACCATGAATCGGTTGTGCCTCGACACACTGCACTTTTCACAACTTTTCACCCCATTTCATTCAAATCTGCTGAGTAGTGTTGAGTTATCCTCCTAACTAACAGACAAGGGGCCGACAAGACATTAAGCAGTCAGGAATCATCTGTGTGTGTGTGTATGTGTGTGTTTCAGATGTAAACGAGTGTGAGACCCAGCTGATGCTGTGTGACATTAATGCAGACTGTGTGAACCAGTTCGGTTCGTACTCGTGCCACTGCAGGCCGGGCTTCCAGGATGAGTCCCGTCTGGGATCAGGAGGAACTGTCTGCGTTGATGTGAGGGCTGCAGGTACACATGATCTGACTCAATATGGTGAACTGAACTCTCAGCCATACTTTAAATTAAACAGAATAAAAGAGTCCAGATGAGAACATCTTCTGACATCCTGTTGTTTGCCTGCAGGTTGCAGCTCAGGCCTGTCTGCTGAGACTAAAGGCGTCTACGTGCTTTTCTTCCTGCTCAGCTCCCTCATCCTGATGCTGTTGGCAGCAGCCGGCATGCTGTACCACCGTCACCACCAAGGGGCGTTCCTGGTTCGCTGCCACAGCGGCAGCATCTCCCCTCCTGACCTCAACAACAACAACAACCGCTATCATGACAACAGCTACTCCAGCCCTGCTGACTCTGACCTGCCACCTCCACCCCCACCCCCTCCTGCCCGGGGTTTCAGGGAGGGCTGGCCTCAGGTGAAGGAGCGCTGCCCGGCCGTGGACCTGCAGCTGCTACGCTTCAGCCCGCTGCTGCTGTCTGATAGCTACATTGAGCCAAAGGAGGATGGGAAGAACTGAGCTGATGGTGGGCGTGGAGCTGTCTGAAATCTATTTAGTTTCTTTTCTGTTTTGTCTTAATATCTGATCACGATTTGTAAATAAAGTCACAACAAAACAGTCTTTCTTTTTCATTGCACTTTACTACACTCACCCACGCTGGGGTCCCCATGGGCAACAAAGTTGCCAGTGATGAAGCATGATAAAGTCCTTTTTAGATCTAGCCAGTGGTACTTTTTTCACCCTCTCCACTCAAACAACCTGTGTCCACTAATATTGTCAGGGATGTAAAATTTTGCATCATGGTACTTTAGTTTATCAATTTAGTTTACTAATACAATGGCTATGCAAGAGTCTGTTTATTTGATTTGCATAAAGTGCCACTAAATAAGATGGTGAAGGTTATATGATATGGTAATGATAATTTTAAATGGATCAACTCACAATCTGTAGTAGCCATTAAACTTCTTTTTCACTTGCACAAACAAAGACCATTATAAACCCGGGCCATTTTAGACTCATGTGCATGGGAAGATGAATAATTGAACTATCACATCCAAAATATGAACAAGGAAGGTGGTGACACTAGTGTGCGTGTAAACCTTGGGTGTTGCTGCAATTTTCCCCTCTTTGAGTGTCTGAATCCATAAAGCCACATTTAAATTCATGAATTTAGCTGATTTATTCAGAGTGACTTTCTGGCTCAAGGACACTCCAGCGGGACACATGGCCTGTTGTGGACCTGTGACCTCTCAGTTTCAAACTGGCCACCCTGCATCGCTGTGTGCAGGGAGTGAAGTGTGTAGTCTGTGCTGGCCCACCTAGTCCAAACCACTTTAATAGGCTTACAGCAGCTAATCCAGGGTGGTGTGCTGTCACATGGGGAGTCTGCTGACCTTACTCTGCTTTATTACAGGGTGCTTGTTCCCTCAGCCCTTCTCTGCTAAAAAAAAAAAAAGGCTTTTCTTTTCCACTTATAGTTTCTTCATGCCTCCATGTGTGGGCAGAGTTTTATAGATCAGAGAATCAACCACACATTATCAGGTAGACAGTGTGATTTTTAGCCCATTTTATCTCCTAGTTTTGGCTTTACTGCACATTTCCTGCCTGGTTTAAACTCTAATAAAGCCACTGTACACCACCTGCTCTGCACCAACAGACAGTGGGTGAAGAAAGTGGAACATTTCGCAGCTAAAGCCTTTCTCAGGAGTTGGTGGAGACCAAAAATAGAGCTCAAAGAGAGTGCACAAGACCTCTGTGCGTTGATTGTATTGCTCTGTGTCTCTTGGCAGCTGCTTGCTAACATGTTAGACATTACACCTTTAAGCTGGTGATTTGGAAGCAGCTGTGCAGTGGTGTAATGTAATAAGTCAATTTAAATATTGTAACTTTAGTATTCCTACTTCATGTAACTTTCTACTACATTTATTTGACAGTTTTAGTTATTTTACTTAAGATTTAATATATAAAACACATGATGCTCATGACTTTAATTTTATATGTTTAATTTTTTGCCAACAATCAGTTAAACCTAGATCAGCAGTAAAATGCTTATGCATGTAATAGAACATTGACAGAGGTCATTTGACAACTTTTACTCTTGATACTTTAAATATGTGTTACTATTAATACTAAGTAACAAAATGTCCCTCCAACTGGCTGAGATAATGATGAATAAATTAAAATCAATAATTTAAAAATACTATTACTGGGCAGCTGTCCACAGCACGAGGAGAGGGTGGTGGCTGTGTTTGTTGGGGTCCTCACTCAGCTTCCTTCCTCTGCTGGCAGCCTGAGGTTGAGGAGAGCGCTCCTTCTTCATTGCTCCCTATTCAATGAACCACGCTGGGCTTCACCTGCCAGGCAGCATCCTCCACCCATAATCCCCTACTCCCCCCAGCTCTTGTTTCTGTAGTCACTTATCTATGTATAAAGGGAAATGTGTGTGTCCCTGTATGTGTGTGTGCTTCCTTCCTTTTTAATAAGCACTTTTAGTCAGAATACAAATGAAAGCAACAGTAATTAAATACATCAATAATATGATAAGCAAAAAGTCTGTCTTCTGTTTCACCTTAAGTCTTGTGTTTAATCTGTTATATTCATAATAAATAAATAAACAATTCTGAATGAAATACCCACATTTGTTTTTTCCGACATTGGTGAAGAAAATGGGAACAGTGTTCCTCCTTTCTGATGGATTTCTTCTTCATGTATTGATAACCAAGCATTCATTACAAAATAGCCGGTCTAAAAGGACACCTCTTGTGCTTTGATTCTGAGTACTAAATGTTTATTGTCAATGCTATAGATGCATAAAAACCAACCAAAATCCATTGAAATTGCTGGAAAACATAGATGTGGCATTCAGAGAATCTACAGAATAAAAGATTATATGTATGGCATTATATATGCTGAAAAAAAAAACACATGCAACATTCATGGTTACATCTTGTTGTACAGATGGCAAAAGTTTTGCAAGAGGTTATGCAAAAAAAGGGAGATGTTTGAGAAGTTTAAAGTCCTCCTACTTGTGTTATTCTCAGTGAAGTTACAAAAATTGTTGGTGTTTCAGACACTTAGAAAAACATTTTATTTGAAGCATACGGAGACCTTGCTCTCTGCATGCAGTCTGAGGCCACCAGGCAGCGTGTCATGGAACACAGCAGCAGTGATCTGCTCTGTTAGAGCCACGTGGACGCCACACACGGACAGAAGGACGTGTCCTCACAGCATCAGAGACTAATGAGCCTTTGCTGAACCTGCAGTAGCAGTGTGGGTGGCCATCAGGTCAAAATCTGGCTCACACGTTAACCACCACAGGCATTGTCAATCAGAACAATAACAACAAATGTAAAAGTTATTAATGTTAAAGGTAATGCTCGAGTATTTTTACAGTGTGGTACTCTATTAGCACCTTTACTCAAATGATCAGTGTGTAGGATTTAGTGACATCTAATGGTGTAGTTGCAACCGTAATTACAACTCTTTCGCCTCAGCGTCTCCTGACTGGAGTGAATCAGAAACTACAGTGGCCAAAAACAAACAAACAAACAAACAAACAAACAAACAAACAAAAACAACCATTCTGGGGCACTCTAGAAACATGGCAGTCCATAGCTATAAAGGGCTCATCCTAAAGTAACAAAACACAACAGTTCTTAATGTCAGATGATTGTACACTAAGGAAAACATAGTTATGAATTTTATATTCCATTTCTGTCCATATTCTGTCATCTACTGGAAATGAAGATTTTAATCAGAATCTGATCCAGTGTTGGTGGGTGTATTTATCTTTAAGAGCTGTGATGAAACTTAGATCATCATAGTTGGATAAAAGTTGATTAATATCAAATTTGTTTTGTATAAGAGGTTATATAATCATCCTGCACCCATTACTGGTGCTGGAGTCATTAGAAACTTGTTTTTTGATGAATGAGGACTATAAAGTTACTTAAAAAAAAGTTTAAATAGTTCAATAGCTTGATTTTGTTACAGTTGTACTTAACTGGTCATTTTTAACAATTGAAATTTAAAGAAAATCACATGGCTGTTCACGGATAGGTCACAGTATGTTTTATATTGTGTGTGTGTGTGTGTGTGTGTGTCTGTGTGTGTGTGCCTACATTTGGCCTGTTCTGACAAAGGAAGAACGCTGACCTTGCATCTCCCATCAGGATGAGCTGGTCAGTAATCCCATCAGTGTTTAATAACCTGATCCGAGTGTTATGGGCTTCATTATATCAGAGGAATCAGACTCTGGTTTTCTTCTCATGGCACGCTGTGTTGGAAATGGCTCCCTGGCAATTTATTTTTCTATTAGCCAAGCCGTGTGAAGTGTGATTGGGCGATGAGCCGCAGGTTGGTGGAGGAGCTGCTGGGCCTGATAACAGGACAGTCAGAGAACCTGCTCAGCACAGCAACTCTCTGCAGTGATTGGGTGAAGATATGAAGCTGAAGACTGACTGACCGACTGTTCACAGTCCCTCAGCTGATGCTGCTGCCCCAGCATGAAGATGTGAACGTCCTTTTATTTTTGGTTATAACTGAAGTTTACAATGTCTGATTTGTTGAAATTGCTGCTTCTAAAATAGAAATTGGAATTAAAACTCGGCGTCTGTCTTTCAGCCTTTCATTTCACCAAGCTCTCACCAGTGACTAAAAGTCAGTCCTTGATAAACTCTGGTGGTCTGGTGGCTTCTTGTTTCGTCACTCTCTACTTTTCTGTTTTTAGTTTCTGCCATCGTCCATTTTGTCTCTTTGCATCAGTTCTGGTGCCCATTCCAGTGTCACTCCCTACCAGCACTAACGATACTCGTTAGTATTGTGGCAGTTTGGTTGGTGTTATTAACATATTGAAGCCCTAGCAGTACTTCTCAATTATGCATTGATCATCTCAAGACTACATTATGACGTAATTAGATGAAAATCATTTAGATTGACGTCAGTAAAAAAACTTTAAAGAAATTACTTATTCCTATTATTTAGGAATTACTGATATTATTGGCTTTATTACTTACATCAGTTATCAGTAAACAACATTTATTTCTGATTTGTCGAACCATTAGAGGAAGGCTAGTCTGTGTTCTGTCCAGGTTTCAGATTAAACATGTTTTAAGAAGATGTAAGTGAGACCGTCGTCCCCTGGACACGACCTCAACATCCCAGCACCCCACCTCTCCTTAACCTCCCGTGTACTCTGAGCAGCTGTGGATCAATAAGGTGACATCTGTTCACCTGCCTGTGGGCAGCAGAATTATCCTTTGGGGTGTTTTTGGTTTACAAGAATGAAGCAAGACTTCACTTCACTTACATTAAATCCCCCGTCCCCCAAAACAAACAAACATATGTTAACCTGTAGCAGTATTTAAACATGTTGATGATTTTTGGCTTTATTTTTCCATGTTTTGCTAGATTCAAACAACCAAATCAATAAATCAAATAATGTTGTCAAACTCTGACTGACGTCAATCAGAAGAAGAGTGAAGTGTGGTTCTTCTTCTATCAATGATATCTCTATTGCTAGCAGCATCTACACTTACCTCTTTAGCAGCCACCATTGTTGTTTTTCAAACAGTCACATCTCACCCACGTCTGGTAAACCACACCTGTAGCTCATAATGCAGCTCTCAAATTAAAGAACACCCGGCCATTGTCTATGGAAAAAATTAATGTGACTTTTATAGAATCAGGGGCAGCCACTGGACCAAAAAAAAGGATCATAGGAAATATCAAATTTAAACCACATATATGTCATATTTTAGATTTACAGGTAGGTGCCATTACAGATTATTAGTTTGATCACCCAGGCGTCATTCAGCCCGCCTCAGGTCCGTCAATGATCCACGTCTTTGCCGATGTTAGATTAGCTAGGAAGTTGAAGAGGCATGTCACATCATGTACGCGCTGTCCATTCTCCATACTGCCAGAAGTGCCAACAGCATATATTTGCTAATGTTTCTGTGTTTTCTGTGATCTTTACTTTTCTCTGTATCTTTTTTTCTCAAACTGTGTTTTGTTTTTTAAATAGTGTACAATAAGATGATCATTTTAGAGTCAACATCGTCTTTACATTATTCTTACCATTATATGTTGGGATCCTTTAGTCGAACAGCTTCAGTAAGTGAGTGCAGCTTCAGTAAGTCTCTCTTGGCATCAGCCTAAAATACCACAAACAATAAAAATCTCTTTTTGGTGGACAACTGGAATATGTATCAGTGACACGAGGAGTTTGTAAGCTTGTTTTTGGTTTCATCACAATTAGTGACAATAGGCCAAGTTCAAGCCTGGCCATGATGCAGTAATCCCATTCAGCTCTGTAGTAGTCCTGCACTTCATCACATAAAGCATGTCACCGGGAGCAGCGCTACCACTCAGAGAAGATGCCAAAAAACTTAAAACCAGAGCTGCTGTGAGCAGGATTATCCTACAGGGGGCAGTGGATAGCCTCTGCCTCTCTCCCTGTCTCCCTCCTCAGGCTTTAATCATTTGTCAGGCATAATAAGAGAAGCATTTATAGTCATATCCCTGTAATAAAGAAGGTGTCTCTTTGTCCTTTTTCATTCAACACATTGTCACAACCCAGAGCCTTAATCCTGCAAACTGACGGACAGTTGCATCCTGGGAAAAGAGCCGCATGCCATTGTTTGAGTGAGTCAAATCTGTTAAGCCCTAATTCTTTTGTGGGCATTTGCATACTCGGAAGTATTCTTTTACTGAAGGGCCAAATCCTCCTTGTGTGTGATGCAAGGCATTTTTAGTATCATTTGTGAAGTATCTACATGCGCTATTAGCGCTGCATAATACCCACATATAATACGCTGGCATAATCTCGCAGATAAGAAGGGTTTTTCTAAAGTGTAGCATTACGTCGGGATGAAACGCTGCAATTTCAGGCAGATTCAAACAGGCTCAAATGTCATCAGAAATGTCAAGTGCCTCTGCAGTGGCAGGATACCGGAATGCCTTTTTTTTATCGTTTTCATCACCCGGCTGATTCCTCAAATTTACCTTCCAGTTGAAAGGCCCCGTAAGGCTCAGACCGCTGCAATGTAATGGGTTCAGCGCTGTAATAAAGAGTTACCTCTGACTCACCTGGCCTCTCTCTTCCCCTTATATTTTCTCTTTCTTTGTGCCTCTTTTCGTCTTGCTCTTTCCACTTCTTTTCCTTCTTCCCCCTCTTCACCTCCGCCTCCATCTCTCCCGTTCTCCTCTGATTATAGCAGGATGGCTTTCCCTCTTCTTCCAACATAGTTTCTTTGGCTCACTGATAAACTGTTTGTTATCTGTCTGTGGTGTTCGGCACAGTGTGGTTCACACATTCACATCCTCTGCAGGACTTTTCTCTGCTGCTCTCTGGAGTCCCTTCTGCAAAAGCTCTGATAAGATTGTTGAGTTGAGATGGCAGATGGAGAGTCGAGAAGTGACGGTATTCTGTGACAAACCCTTTAGCTTCCCAGAATGTCTACCTAATGTCTACAACACTTTACATTACATGCTTTTATTATGTGAAGTTGTAGAAAAAGTCAATATTAAAGTTGTTTGTTTTTCAGGGTTTGATTTTTGGACAAAATAGCATAAAGGATAAAAATAGATAAGCCTCCAAACTGGCAGACCTCCAATCACAACAAATGAAAACTTCAGAGTGGAAATCCATGATTCTCATCATGAAAATATCATAAATCTTTGGATCTTTCCACCAAATTTGAGCCAAATGTAAATTTTTTTGCAAAGGTACCAGATGTTTTTCCTAAACACTGTCCTCACTAGAAACATGGTAGCATCAGCTAATTGTCTAAATGCTCAACATAGTTATTGGCTTGATATGCAACCTTGTGTAGATGTGTGGTTAATTACTGTTGTCTTACAGAACAAATGCAGAAGAAGAGTGACACTGTATGAGTGCAAAACTCTTACGAATTCTTAATTCAAACCATGACCATGACCTTAATGAAGTCATTTTATTTTCTTAAACCTAAGCAAACCTTAAGCACAGAGGCAGTTGTTTTGGAAGACTTTGCTTCAGGAAAATCCATATGTGCGTCAGCATTGGAAGTGCAATGACATTTGCACAAGCCTTTGGAAATTGAGTGCAGTGGTGCCACCATAAAATTGAATGTCATGGTCCCCACAGGTTGAACGTCTTTAAGAGGTTTTCATGTGCTTCAAACAAAGTGCTTGTCATATCATCAAACAGTGTCTTAAAGACAGTTTCTGGTGGATAATCAATGTTTGGCTCCTAAACCGACAATCCAACAATCCTGTCCATTTCAGGCAGTGATTGGTCTCATGTGCGGAGGTGTGAATTCATCACATCAACACTAAAAGCACACAGATAGGAGATAGGAAGGGACTATGACAGCAGGCTTTGGAGCCGCTATAAATACTTTTGCTTCTAGATGTGGTTAAATGACATGTCATGCATCCTAGTTAGTTTGAAGCATACTAAAGCCTTTACTTTAATTTTGGTCTATTACATCCAATCGATTTCATCGTACTCATCTAGCCAAATTGTTGAACAGATGAAGAAACACGAAGAGAAAACAAAAACGATCAGTAAAATGATCACCCACACATTTTTTTGTAAAGGGTTGCTAACAACAATATAATCTCAGCCGTAACACACCACGTTAGGATTTAAAGCCAGCTTGTAAGAGAGCTTTACACGTCTGGCTCTGCATATTCAGTGTGTGTGCAGCCTTGGCTTTCCATTCAGACTCAATGTCTTTGTTGTGAAGGATATTTCACTGTGTTGCACTATCACTTTTCTCTCCAGTTCTTTCCAATGTCACACAGTTAACAGAGAGACGGAGGAATTTGCAGCCACTCTGCATCTGTTCTCTGGCTGCTGTTTGTCTGTTTGTTTTGTTCTCTCCTCCTGTGTATTTACGCAACAATTTCTGCCGGCGAGGGACACATGAAAAGAGCCATGGCACGAACAGAAAACAAGCCCTCAGAGATGAGGAGGAGGAGGAGGATGAAATGACAACACGAGGAAGGAAACAAGGCCCAGGAATAAGCTGTGATTAAACCGAAAAACAATCAAACTGCAGAGATGAGAAGAAGAAGAAGAGAGAGAAAAAACACACACACAACAATGAAAGCAAATAAAATGGGCAAACAGGGAATGCAGTGTGTGTTTGTGAAAAGACCCAGGCGAGGGCAAATTACACCGAGTGCCAGTTCTGGATGCCTGGCATCAAAGGGAAGCAGAAGAGTTTTGATGGAAACGAGAACCGTCTAAATGACACCATTGGACATCACTGCGTGAAACCGAAATCACGATCAGGAGAAGCAGCAACACACAATATCAAACAACACATTCACTAACTCTTCACATTAGAGGTGAGAATGGAGACCTGGTCCACACTGAGGAAGATGAATTTAAAAAACAGCATCATAAAGACAACATTTCAAGAACAATGAAGCCTACAAACACACCACTCACTGGTCTTTGATTCCTTTCTTTCAATCTGCAAAAACTGATTTTTTAACAACTTTGGGGCAAACTGTGAACACAGCATGAACATATCATCAAGTTAATATTGTGAACTTGTTAGCAAACAGTTGCTGCAATTCCAAAGTTAGATAACATGACTGATATTCGGTGATGCAGATTATGTTTGAACGTTTTTTTAAATAATTTTTTCAGTGCTTTTGTTTTGGCAGCAAAACTACTGAATTTTTCTACTGAAATCAGATTTAACATTATTCTACTTTTTATTTCACATTTAATGGTCAAGTGTGTAAGATTTATGTGGATTTATTTGCAGAAATGGAATTCAATATTGTTTCCATTAGCTTCACAGCCGAAAAAAACATATTTACAGCCTTGTATAATAAAACAGTTTTGGTCTCTATAGCTTTCCCGGTTCATGACAGCTGTACTGAGTCTGAATTTTTACATAACTTGACTTGTTCAAATTATATTAAGGCCTTAAAGTTATGCAAAACTAACATCTGGCCGCTTTGATTGACAGGTGCTTACAGGTTGTTTGAGCACCTAGACCTAGGCCGCCTTATCTGCTGATGATCTATGTCTCTGCCAGTTTTTAGATTAGCCAGGAGACGAAAGAGGTAGGACTACCAAAATGGCGGCTGCCAGCTTCTAAGCAGTGCTTTGGAAACATTTGGGTCACATCCCGCACATGGAGTCCACCATGTTTGAACCAATGGTTCTACAGTAGCCTAAACACTGAGTAAACACTGGCTCTAGATAGATCATTTAGCATTAGGCCACCATAGTTATTTGTACTCGCTTGGAAGGGTGATGTGAGGGATATTCAGTTGTTGTGAATATCTGCAGCTTGGTTGCAAATCTGCAATGAAATGCCACTAAATCCTACACACTGGACCTTTAAAACTGAAGGGACAAACTACAGGTTAAAGAAACATGTTCTTAGTTCTACCTCAGAAAGCTGAAGATGGGTTTTCTAAAGGTTTTCTACAACTTTTACTGTATAAAAGAGAGAAAAAAACAACAACCTGTGATTGGTTGAAGCTCTACATGTTCAGTGTTTTTGTTCATTTTTGAAGAACCTTTGCGTGAATACTTGTTACATTAGTTTAAAATTAGGTAGCATTAGAGCATACTAGAGCCGTGAAAAGGCCGTGATTTATCTAAATGTGTCGCTTATGAATAAATTTGACTTCTTCTTCTTCTTCACAGTGTGTCGTCTTTCATGTACCTCGTCCGTCCCCCCAGTGGTGCAGCTCTCTGGTTTTTGTGTTGTTCCAGTTCAGCAGCTCTCTGACGTCCCGACCCTGAGGCTTTTATGACAGATGAAGACTTTTTAACTGCCTCTGTGTGGAGGCAGTGGACTGGCTCCTCTTAATTAGTACTTTGTCTCTGCTCAGAAGTGACCTTTTCTCTTTTGCACGCTGGATAAATTGACTCACACTCTTCTCTGCTGTGTGTTTCCTCTGTTTTACATGGCTGCTGGTGCGTGGCTCTTCTCTGGGTGTTGCAGTACTTCCTGTAGTTCAACTGTACTGACGATGTGTTGCTGTGCCAGTATAGCAAGCCATGTTCATTCAGCCTTTCATTCAATATAAAATAATGGCCAATCAGTGGCCCTACCTTCCTTCTGGACCACAACAACACAAAACAAGTGGAAAACCTGATCTTTATAATTCAAAATAGCTGTAGTGGATGGGATTGTGCACCATTTTGTGCTTTTAGTATTTGGTTGCTAACAGAAAGTTCAGTCTAAAAAAGATTTATCATAACAGTGTATAAACATTGCTCTCTTTGTGGAGAAGCTTCGACTTTGACAGCGATGGTACAGCTGATATCGGAGCTTCCTCTGTTTTGGACTCTCCAGCTTTCTGGTCCCTCAAAGGTCAACACTGTCATGACACCTTGACAATGGTGCCAATTTGCACAAAAAATTGCTTCAGTCCTCATAGACATTCAGTCGTGAGCAGGAATTGTATATAAAAAGTTAATCTTTTCTTTGTCTGTTGTGAGCAATAGTCTAGTTTTTCCTGTGTGCCTCCACGACGTGTAAATCACCAGCATTATTAGAACTGCGTACAAGAATGCTGCATGCTGATTGGCTTACTGACGCTGATGAGATTTCCTCCATAGGCATTGAGCTTTGGTACCAAATGACAAGGCAGACTCAAACACTGCTGTCAGCAAAGCTTCACTGGAAAAATAAAAGTTAAAAAACAAGCAAACAAACAAACAAAGAATCAACAACCAGTTTACCTCTGAAAATCATGTAGCAGAGGTGGTAAACCCCCCATGTCACAACCTAAACAAGAGTCACACTCAATAAATACATGGAAATAAACAATGTTTGCTGTGGAAATAGCACCCATCCTCCTTTTCCCTGAGGGTCAATGTTTTATTCAATAAAAGTGAATTTCTAGATGTTAGCGATGGTGCTCTTTGTTTCAGGCTCATCTCTGTTATGAGAAGAGAAGGTGTGTTTAGTTTAGTTTAGTCAAAGTGATAGCTGTTGTTGTTCTTATTGTCCGATGAAGGCTTTGTGCCACAATTACATCAGCAGATTTCCAATCAATCAGTTACAATTATAATCACAAAATGTTCACGACATGAGGTGTCTCTTATGTAACTACTGCCTTTTTTCCTGATTACCTTTTGCGGAAACACAGTGACAGCAGCAACTTTCCAGGAACAGACAGCAATCTCTGAAGGCCACATAGTTTCATACATGCTTAATTGTTGAGTAATGATCCTGCCATAGTGACTCATGCACACACACACAAACACAGCGTCTTACAGGCTCTACCATGGCTTTCCAGCACGGAGTCCCTCCTCAACCATCGCCTCCTCCATTTCGAGAATCAGAGATGACCTTTGTGTGAATAAAGTCAAAGAGGATTAAAGGCAGAAGAGACCTTCGCAATGTCGGCTGAGGGGAGAAGCGGGTGCATCCTCCTTTGAACGTGGCTTGAGTGTCGATGTCTCCACCCGCCTGAAGGCCATGCACTGTGTTTGAGCATGTGATGCATTTGCATCAAAACAAAACAAATGAAAACACACCTCTAGGAAATGGGAGGAAATGTGTCACGAGGGCTGTTTATAATCACATTCTGGTGGTAAATGTTAAGCCAGAATCATTCATCTGTTTCACCGGAGGCGATAATATCTCTGATTCTTATCTGAGTTATATCACGCATCAACCAGATCCATACGTTACAAGATGTACAAACACAGAATCTATTTGCTTGAGTAAAAGATCTGTCCATCATATCACTAGGATTACACTAATTTAGATTAGCTGTCGTGGTACAACATGACGTGCTCGGCTCCCATCAGGATTAATGGAATCCCAGTTTGTCATTATGACCTGTATAATACAGCTCATCTGGATTATCTATTATGAAGAAGTATCAAGTGTTAAAAGGTGGAGAATAAATTTAAAAGATGCACCATTGGCATGCAGTGGGATGCTGAGGAATACACCGGTTTCCAAAACATCATCACCAACACTCATCTGTATGTGGAGGAGCCAGTGAACTGGTCTGCACTCCTCTGTGTGTGATGCCTACACAGTGAAAAGTAGGAGTGATTCACTTATTTGCGTTTTCTTGTTGTTTTCTAAAGCCCCGGTCCTCACTCTGCAGACTGGGGGCCATCATTGAAAAAAATTTCCAATATCACTTACCAGAAAAACAAAAGGGGAAAAGAAAACTGTAGAGCGGGCAGGCCACAGCCTTGAGGATTATTCTCCTAGTGTTACATGGATTAGCAGCAGCCCAACCTCTGACTCCTGTTAGGGACGACTTGACTTATGGCTCTGTTCAGGTGGGGAGAGGCCTCACTCATTATTATAGTATGTACACATGATTCTGTTCAGACCGCCTAAGTCACAGCCGGTAAATAAACTATAGGTGTCATCATGGCGTCTGTATGGGCCCTATAGCAGCCACACCTGACGCCGTATTTGAAGATACGTCAGTGGAAGAAGAAGCTTATTGTTAGGAAGGTTTGTCTGGGAATTTACTTTTAAACATGTGAAAACTATACATCTCCAAAATGTTATAACTTCTGAGATTATTCTGTGTTTGCCTTGAAATAGTCCAACACATAAACCCAGTACAAAAAGCAAATAATCTTTTTAGACCTCTGTTTTTAAACAACATATAAATTGTTAATGAGCAAAGTGCTTTTAGGTGGATTTTGTTACTTTTGGACTACGGCTGTGGCAATATTATAATATAATAATAATATTTTTACTACATGATTATCATTGCCAAAAGAATTCAATAAAAATATTATTGCGATATTCATCTTTACCTTTCAGTGTGTTTTGTCTCGATGATTTAAGAGCCACTGGATTATTTACACAATATTACAGTATGTATATTATTATCGTGATATCAATAGTTCATTTAATCAAGTCTGACAGAAAAAAAAAGAGAATGAACACATTTCCCCGTATTTTGAACTATTTCTTTAAATGGATTATATTTCTGAGCTGCTTCGTTTTGAAAAAAAGCTGTGTAATAAATGTGACTTTTCAACCAAATGTACCTTGACTTTTAACCTAAAAAAAACATCAATCAACCTGCTGAATACTAACTGGATCCCCTCAACACAGTTTTGCTCTAGAGGCAGAAATAATCAGTCATCGCCCTTTTGTTTTTCCCGATCTTTATTTCTCTTTGTATCTACTGCTTCACTTCAGTTTCTGCAAGGCTAAACCGCTTCATGTTTTCAGTCAACAGAAGTGGAGTAAGAATAGCACACAGAAACGATGCTCATCTCTTGTGTGTGTGTGTGTGTGTGTGTGTGTGTGTGTGTTCAGCTCTTGTGTTAAGTCTCTACAGATCTGCACATGTGTATAGAAACAATTTACAAAGCCCTGTGTAATCTTCCTTTTTACTGCGCTCTTAGTTTCATCTGCAGGGGATTACTGTACCACTTTTTTTGTGTGGAATCTGCAAAAGGAGGAGGGACATACAAAATGGCGGAAAAAGGAAAACAAATTGTAGCGTAATCTCTGCAGAGAAAGGACGGCTGAGCGAGGGAGTCCCCCAGACCCTCCATCTTTTTTCGGGCCAGAAAATCCCATAATCCTCCATGTTTGATGTCTCAAAGCTAATGGCGTTTATTAGGACAGCCCAAAAGGCGCTTTGTCCGCGGCGCGGTTGCCGTTGAGGTTTTGAATGACATTGCAGGGAGAGAGCTGGTAACTTTAGCTTAATCTGGGCTTATCCGGCCCCGATGCATGCACAGGTGTGTGGCCCTTAAGCCCAGAGGAGGCCGGGCTCTCCTGTGCGAGCCAAAGATCAATCCTGCTCCAGGGGCTGAAGACATCCAGAGGAACACACACTGCACCTTTAACCCAGGAGGCTTTAGCCCCCTCATGAACCGAACTGCCTATTATCACATTTTAATTAAATGACTGCTCCCCTTCCCTTCGTCTGCTCAATAAGATATGGAACGACCTTTTCCTGCTGAATCAGTTTACATTTCATGAAGTGAGTCACGCAGGTTGAGTTGCGTATATTCATCTGGAGGATTTTTGTTTCGGCCCCTGTGTTCACCCCAAAGACTTCTGTTTTGTGCTTTGGCCCTAAACCCTGTCAGATCATCTGTGTCTATGTGACATTAGTGATTTATGTTTCACTGCAATATTCACTACCTGTGGAAGAAGTATGTTCAAATAACCCTGAAGCTGCATTGTTGTGCTTCAAAACAAACAGACACAAACACAGCCCTGACATTTTATCACCCTGTAAAGTTGTTCTGGCTCATGTTAGCAGATAATGGTCTATTTACACTTCCAGTGGACATCATTGAAGTGATGTCCACCTGATGAATATGAATTAACTATTAACTCTCCTTTTAATTCTGGTTTGGACTCCACCAACAAGTGTTAATTTAACTATGTCAAAACATGTTTGTCAATCACATTTTTCCGTGGCTAAAACAAGACATTGATGAGCCTAAATAAGATCTTTGACAACCAAAGCTGTGATAAAAAAAGCATGTTTTGTTTTCATTGATGAGACGATTAAATTAAAATGTTAATGATGGGGTATTGGACATTCAAAAAATGCACAATATTTTTCCCCAGTTGTGCATCTAATCTGTCAGTCTGTCATAAACAAAACATAAACAATGCAACACTGTCATTGATTGACGTGTGTAGGTGTGTTCTGTTTCTTTATACATGCTGAGGTTGCGTGTTGGTGTGCGTATGACAACTGAACACCTGGGCTGCTAGCTGGCGCCGCCGCAGGTGAGCTAGCAAATGAATGTTAAAAACAAAGATTCCCAGGGGATGCTGTCCTAAACCGACAGCGAGGACCATCAACAAGATAGGTGTGAATGATTTACTAAACGAAAAGATTATGAGCAAAGCTTGAACTTTACTCTTTTTTTAACTCAACTTTATTTGTAGTTTTTTTTTTCAGTAAATATTGACACAACACATACCCCATCCTTCGCGGACACCCCAAAAAAGTAATCAAGGTAAATAGGGAAAGATGAATGCACAAATAAATCAGCAACAAAAGAAATAAATATAAAATAGATGAAGAAGAAATAATTAGGACTACTCAGTAATCAGCCACTTAGTCCAAAAGTATATCTACATGCATATATAAACATTCATACATATATATTAACTGCAAAGACATATTTGTGCATCTCACTGCACACTTTTGTACTTTTGTACTGTTACTGTGTTGTGGGGGAGCTTCGGTGAGGAATCCACCAGAGCAGAGGACCTGGGCACGATCGACCTCCTCAGGACCCTACAGTGAGTACGGAGAAGAGGTAGAGGTTGGAGAAATAAATGAGGTGGGGGGAGGGGAGCAGAATACAAGAGCGAAAGAGGTGGAGAAGGTTAGGCAGGTATTTATAGGAATGTTGGATGTAGCACAGTTGAGGTGTGGTCCTGCTCCAGAAACTGATGGTTCTGAAAAACATCATGATCAGTTCAACACAAAAAGGGTTTGGTTGGAAAAAAGATAAGATAATTTGGCAGAAAGGACAAACAAATTTTGACTAAAAGTTGACTTTGTTGTTGTTGAATTTGTTATTGGTATTTTATGGGTATTTGTCTTGTATGACAGATTGACTACAATAACAAAAGAAATGACTAAAACTAAAAGGATAAAAATGACTAAAATATGACCTAATCTAAAAAAGCTGCCACCAACTCCTGAGAAAAGCTGGTGTTGCACTTTCTTCACAAGCAAGTCTTTGTTAGGCTAGACAGAGCCAAACTCCTCAAAAATGTACTTCACTACTACTAGGCTACTGGTGCTGGACTACAAATCAAAACCTAAGCTGTAGGTAGCTCCGGTGGGACTATCATCAACCCCTTGTGTGTTTGGAGGGCTGCAGACAAACTCATGCATCCTCTGGTGTCTTTGACAGCTTCTTTCCATCCAATAATCTTGCCCAGCAGGCAGTACTTAACGTGAACCATTCATGCTATAAACTCTGTTTCAACCTCTACTGTTGTGCGACTGGAAAATTATCCCTCACTGGCTTCCCACTCGTAAACACAGTTCCTTGTGTGTATTTGTATGTAGTAATGTGAGTATAATTTTGAGGTTTCTGATACTTTATACCAGGGACGTTTCTTGCTATATGCGGACTATGCGGATGCATAGGGTCCTGCAGCCACCAGGGGGCCCCCAAGCAAGTTCAGCCTCAATATATTTTGGGAGAATTAAAAGTACCTGTCTTTATTTGTAGCTAGGAAAAACCCCTCATTTGTTGTGTGAAACTTAATATGCTTAAAAAAAGGATCTAAGCTTTTTTATAGGTTGTAATCAAAACTAAGCTGCTATGATGGGGAAGTTGTGTTTGTGTGGTAATCAAGTCAAAATCATCTTTGGGCTCAGCTGTCACATCACGCAGTGAGTGACATGTGCCGACAGGTATAACGCGATGAATGACAGCCTCCCACCATTCACTGAAGTGAGGAGAATAATGGTAGGCACTATAAACAATACATCATGACATCAAAATAATAATAGATAATAGCTTTTTCTGATTTCTGTTGGTCTTGTGTGATCTCTGAGGGGAATTTCACAAGCTACCCAGCAGTATTACAATTAAAATGAGTTCCATAAATTCATCAACAATGTAATATATGTACATATATGTACGTATATTCAATTGCTAATACTTTTGTATTTTAAAACTTTGGTATTTGTACAGGTAGAAGATCTGGGTACTTCTTCAGAAACAGAATCAAAATGTCTAAAAGTTATGTCATTATTATGTTATTACGTTTACTGTTTACTATGCAAAGACGGAACGTGATGCTATAGAGCCTAAAAAAAACCTGTCAGGGAGAAGGTAGGGATGGATGGTGTGTGACCCATTGTCTTTATCTCTAACCAAACCTGAACCAGAGCAGAGGCAGCTCAGAATACACTCATTTTGTAAATAAAAAAAAACTCACCTCTTTTATACCTATTTTATGTTTTTGACCGACATATCGGAGGAGAATGACATTGCTTCTGCTTTTGAATGGTGAAGGCTTCCTGACCAAGGACTGCTGACTGTCTTATTGGATTTGGAGGCCACTCCTTCAATAAAAAAAATGAATTTCCTATAACTCAATAACAGAAATCAAGGCCAGCGGCCCAGTGATCCATAAACACTAGGATGATGAGGTCATCTTCCCCCACACGACAGCACATCATGCAATATCAGCTTCAGAGTGACAGTATGTATGAGAACAGAGAGAAAATGACACTGTGTGTTTTTACTTTCACATCGAAATTCAGTCTTTTGGAGTACTGTGATATTTTTGGACACCCGAAGAAGATCACAAACAGTGGACTTTCAGTTTTTTATCTCTGTTTTAGGGCCACTGAGGTGTTTTCCCCGTTTTCACACCTTTGGGTGTCCCCTGCATTTTCACCAAAAATCCTTGATGATGTGTCCAAACCATGCATTTCTTCAATTGCTACCATCATCTTTCAAATAACATGCTTCATGCTTTTATTTTCCTGCAGGAGGGATTCTGCTCCCGCGGCCCTGCGGTCACAATCCCTGTGGATTCACACAACCCTCATTTGTCTTTTTGTTTTCCCACAGAAGGACCGTTTGCATAGACTGAAACACCAGACATCACTTCCTGTCCTCGATGTTTCCTAGATGTTTTAAACTGTCTCACCTTTCTGTGATTCATAACTCAAAGCTTCTTTGCACCATTTTTGGGCAAAGTGGCATGATATCCCGTCCAGCAATATGTGTGAGGACGACCAACAGGGGGCGATAGCCGGCAGCTTAAAGTTTATCTGCTGTCTCTGAAGCAGTCAGAGCTGCTGCTTTAACCCTGAGGAAGCTGCTCATTTTCACACACAGAAACAGGACAGCCACGGTCTCTCACAGTAATGTCTAACCTGAAACAGAGTCAGAAGACAATGATCATGATTTTCTATGGCAATAGTGCAGATTTGACCATACACAGGATAACACACATGCAAAGACAGAATGAAAATCTAAATAAAAAATAAATGAACACAATCAAACTGTTGTGAAACATCATGCAGGATATAAACAATAAAATGTAAAGGTAAAGTTTCCAAAAACGTGTAATCAGTTCCCTGAGATTGCTATTTTTACCCTGGAAAAACTGACTTCATCTTCATTTCTTATTGAGGCTAATCAATAGACAACATGTATGCATAAAATTTGTAAGGTTATAAAAAAATAAAACAAAACTGTGTTAAAGACAGAAAACCTGTGGCCACATATCGCAATTTAAAAATAAATTTAAAAAAATTAAGAGTTTTAATGTTTCTTACATTACATCTTACATTAATCAAGTGTTTTAGCTGCCTAACCCTAACATAATGTGACCATATTTTAGCAGCTATAACCACAGTTTTCCCCGGGTTGCCCTGCAAATATTGAAGAAGCTCTGGCATTGGATTATAATAAAAAATGTTATTGACATTCTGGACCAGCCGAGAGGGAAAATAGTACCATTGTTCCTCCTGCTGCGAGGCTTCAGTAATCAGAAAGAAGTTCAAACTAGTTTATTTCACACTTGAACAAAGAAAAAAGAAAATAATAAAATAATAAATGCTGTATTCTGAACTGTTTTATATCACGCATATGTGTAACATCTCTGCTGACGACCACATGAAGAACAAAATGAGTGGGAGCATCGAAGATGTTTGTCTGTCATAACAAGATTACTCTCCTGAATCCTGACTTCTCGGCGTCTCATTCTCTAATCCAGCACTCGATAAGGCTTCAAAGCAACATGTCATTAATGATGTCTGACATTATCCACAGCAAAGAGCAAATGACCCTTTATTATGAGAGTCATTATGTTATTCAGCATTTCGCTCTTTAGACTAAGTATGCCTGCAGGGCTGTACTTTTTTATTACAGACAACGTAAAGAATATAGGCATTTCTGCCTCCCAGTGACTGAGATGTAAGCATGTAATCTGAGGTTTGTTGTATTTCAACAGGAATAATACCTGAGAGTAGGTTCATTACTGCGAGAGCTCCCTGTATGGACTCGATGTGTTCTGGCTTTCATACAAAGTGGATTTTCTAACAGTAAATTTTCTAGTAGTGTACAGAATCAAGAATTTAAAGGGTTATACTGGTGTGTTAACAAGTTTTAGCCCCCTTGATTGTGCACACTTGTATGTACTGCATACTATTAGATTTTTGAATTCATGTAGTCTTTGCTGTACAACAACTCAGAACCTGACCAGAACTTGAACTGAAGCCTGGGCTGATGTAAACATTTTCAAAGCATCTTGATATTAAGCCAAAGACCGGACTGGACCGCTAAAACTGAATTTGACCTCGAGGTGCTGCATGTGACTCAGCTGCTCCTGAGTGGAACATAACAAGAGCCAAGAGCCAGGAATGAGAGTGCTAGTTTTTCCCAAGATGTTCCTGCAAATGTTTCACAATAAAAGCCTTGTTTAGAAATGAAATGCTTCTGTCTACTGAAAGACTAAAAAGCTTTTAATTTGAAACAGATTCAGGAAGTGTTGAGTTTGTATTAACGGTGTAATGCAGTAATTTCAACACGGCAAAAAGAAGCAGATCAAAACCTGTACTAGCTGCCCAGCTACCTTTTTGTGATGAACATGAGTGACAATTCGGTTGTCAGGAACAGAGTTATACTGATTAGAGATTAGATTTATAATAAAAAATGGAAAATAACAGACTCATTCTTTATTGACCTTCCAGCCATGTGTTTCACAAACTAACCCTGTGCCACTGTCTGCTCAGCTGTGATGCTACTTTAATAACGCTACATGAGCCCCAGACAGAAAGCAAAAACAATTAAGCCTATCGTCGTTTGTGAATCTCGCTTTCTTCTAACGCCACCTTCAGGTTGACATTTGAGGTTTTCAGTGAAATTCCTCACCAACTATTGGATGAATGCATTAAATTTAAATACAAACATTCAAGAATTGCAACAACCTCTAGTGACATAATTTACTGAACATTTCTTTTTGTCCAAAATAAATGACAATACCATCAGTTTTGGCCGTGGCTTTTGTTTATTGCTATGGCAAATGTTAGCATGCTAATATGCTAAACTGATGGTGAACATGAGGCCTTTGAATATCTTACGTCTACAGTTTGTGGAGTCCAACTTCAACATGTATAACGAACTTCAATAGGATGTAATGTACTATATGGATAGTTTGTAGTTATATTGATTCTTGCCCATGTTTAAAATCTGTTGTTTAAACCAAAATTCAAACTTCATCTATCATATCTCTAATCTTTAACCTTGACGTTACTGTAGGCATCAGGACCGTGAAGTGAGATAAGTCAGTTATCCAGTTATCTTTGGGTTTAAGTCAGGTTTTTCTGAATCACAGTGCTGAAACTGTGCCATTAAACAAGCTGTCAGGACTTATTTAAGCCTGTAAAGTCCAGTCAGCCTAACCTTAACCCAGCATGGCCCCCTAGACCCTTTTACCTGTGGGTTAATTAATATTAATGGGACAAAACGCAACACAGAGCTCTTAGTTCTTGTTCAGACTCCAGAAGTATGAGAGTGGATATAAAACTATATTGAGATAGATTGTGGTAGTTAAACTTCAAATATATATTTTTATGGATCAAAACGTCAAATAAAACAGAAGAATGTAAAATATGAGATCATATATATATATATATATATATATATATATATATATACACATTATATTTCTAGTGTTTTCATGGGTATCACTGTTTCACCTCATTTGGTATGAAATACTTCATTTGTATGTGTTTTTGTAAAAAATTCTCTCATCATCAGGCAGAGTCGGGTCTTGTGCGTCCCAAACAGCGCTGTGAAGGAGTTGCCCTGCCATGTGCTCCTAATGTGCCGTGCTAATTGCAGCCTTTTGTACCAATTCAGACTCCTGCTCCGCTGCTTTTTGATGTGACTACACTCATTTCTCTCTCTGTCGAGCCCTTGCTCCAGCCATGCGTGGCTCACTGTTTTCTCTGCGAGCCTTTGATAGCGGCGCAGTAGCGTTAATTGTTTTGTACTGTTTGGCGGACACTCCCTGTAGGTGGGCTCCATAATCTATACTGACACCAGAGATAGACTCCTGTGTGATGTCAAGGCCCCCTGCTCTGAGAAAATTGGTAATTAGAAGGCTAACGTTTGGAGCAAAAGATGACTCTTATTTGTGTTTCTGTTTGATGGAATGAAGGAACTTCAGAAACATTGGATTCAAAGTGTCATGATCAACTCTTCATAACATTGGTGACAGATAAGATTTGTTATTTTGTTGGCTTCCTCTAAACTTTCTCATGATGCAGTTTTAATTTCTGTAGCCATCTTTTCTTGGTTTTCACATAATAATACCAAAGTTTACTTACTCAAATTGGTATAATACACAGCAACATGTGACCTGTTGTGCTGAGTGTGGCCTCTACAGATCTTTACCAAGCCTGCAGGAAGAGCACCGGGCTTTGAAGCCAATTCGACAGAGTGGCCAAACCATCAAATGACAGGAAAGGCGTCGGTCACATGAGGCACAATGACCCAAAAAGCCTTTTTATCCATCAGCTAACTTTGTAAAAGAAGCTTCTGTAAAACAGTGGAGCCTTTGTTTTGAGTGTCACAGCCCCCGTGTTATCAACGAAAAATGTTTGGAAAGTCTAGAAGAGCTGCACATTACCCATTCAAGTTAGCAGAGAACCAGACCAGAAGTCTCTAATATGCTTAATCTGCGGGCCAAGCAATGTGGATGTATGTGTGGAAGTAAGATCTGGAAGATCTAACTTTTTTGGCTTCATGTGCCACTGAACTGAGCCCAGCTGATCCTGGAGTTGAAAAATCTTGTAAAGTTTTCTACCACTGTGAAGGAATGCTGCTACTAAACTAATGTTTGTTTGTTTTTTAATTAACAATTCTTTCCTTGATTATAAGATCCATTGTTTGGTCTATAAAACATCAGAAAATAATGAAAAATCCTCATTCATCCCACAAATCACCATGTCCTAAAACTTGAGGTTTCTCTCAATCAAGCTCCCTCTTAAAAAGTTTTATTAGGACGGAAATGATTTTATTGATTGTAAATATACCACTAAACGCCTATTGTAGCTATGAATAAAGGTATCAGTTTAATATCTGTAAGTTCTTATACTTCATGGTAGTTCCTCAGTTAAATAATGGAAGGAGTTTTGTGAGCCTCAACAGGCCGCCAGCACATCGAAGCGGCAGATTCCTAAAGCTTTTTGGTCGGGGCAATTAGCGTCCCAGGAGTCATGGAGGCAGAGGCATGTCCTCCAAGTGAGGAGAGTCCAGGTGAGCCTCCTCCTCGTGATCACTGGCATGTTAGAATCAGTTTAATTGGGCTCTGTTTGATTTTCACCGACGACAGCCACAGTGCCCCTCCACCGCCTCCAAACACTCCCACACACCAGCAGACAGAAAAAATACCCACCTCCTCCTCCTCTTTCTCCTCCTCCTTCCCCAAACCTAATGGCAGAGTGGTGACTCGTCAGAGTTGACAGTGACCTCGCTGTCGGAGGGAGGCGAACGGCTCAGAAACTCCTTTGAAGTGTCAGCGACTTCCCTTTGGTCTGCTTCTTTATAGGGCCACGTTTTTTTTGGTTTTTCTAGGCGAGCAGCTTCAAAACAGATTGACACCTGCAGGCCTCTGTACCGCTGCCTCACTCTCAAAGTGCTTTCCTGATGCCTTCACTGGGTTTATTACTTTCTCTTGTACAGTAAATGCAGTTGTTGAACTACACAGAAGTGATTTAACCTACTATAATTCAGTTTATTTTCTATGTCTGCTCATCTTTTTCCTGCTTTTGTGAAGAAATACTAAACCTACAGACTCCTCCTGAACTTTATTGACTTCTGTCATGCTAATATAACAAAGCCCAAAGCCACACTGAGCTAATATTGATAGCAAAACACACAAACACCTTTTTAATTTAGCTAAATGCAACTTTGCATAGCGGGTGTGGCTGATTTCACATGTGTGATGTGTGGCATCATGAGCTTGAACTATATTAAATGGCTGAACATGGTTTGAAGGATTCATACAATGTGTTGGTGAGTTATTGCTACTTCGGGTGTCGTCAGATTGGATTCACATCTCAAACTGGGTGACACACCTTCACTGCCTGTCACAAACCAGCTCCTTCACTTCAAATATGTTTCTGATTTATCTGTAATATTGTCATCCTGCTTGTCCAACCATGTTAGTCTAAACATGATATGTCTTTCCTGTCTGGAAGAGGGATCCCTCCTTCCATTTTTTGGAGGGTCAGGCCTTTCCTGATCTGAATAAACTGTCAAACCCTTTCAGGCAAATTTGTGATATTGGGCTATATGTATATAAAATGAATCTGACTTGATTTTGCAGAGTTTAGTCAGACTGATCAGTTTGAGGCTCTTCAATGACCAGCCAATTTGATATAGAGGTGGTGAGACCTCTGATTTATCATTGATTCAAGTTATTGTTTTATGCACAATGAAATAATACAATCAGCAGGTCAATGTCAGCATAATGTTTGATAAAACGCTGTATGATTTAAAACTTTGTGGACTGCTGTTGTTAGCAGGCTAGTTCATGTTTACCTTTGTTTTTTCCTGTTCCTCTGATGTTGGCTCCCCCATGAGAGTAAATTTCACCTGGTCTGACTGAAGTTTATATCATTTTTTGGTAAATGTTGAACTGAATGTACCTGTTTAAAAACAGAACAAGGATGTTAAGCTGTACAAGAGATAATGAGGGTCACCCTCTGTAAAGTTATAACTGAATCAAAAGAAAAGAAAAAAGAAAAGTAGTAGAAAAGAGTACACAAGGAAACAATGCCAAGAGAGAGGTAAACAAGAGGGTGGAAAGGCACCACCTCTTATTAAGTGAGTGATGAATGATCACAAGAAATAATTAAATTCTAAGACCAAGAGGCAACAACCACGTTCCTCCAAAGTCAAACATTTTGTAAAGCATTTTTAAAAAATAAAAAGAAATAAAAACTGAAGAAATTAACGTGAGCTGTTAATTTTTTGTTAATTTTCGGTTTCTTTTTATCTCAAAAGACTTCAGCTGTGTCGCAATCCTGACACTTCCGTTAGTAGACTTCTGTGTAGTACACCATGTGCACTGTACTTCCTGACGTAGTGTGCTAATTTCGCCAGGGTACTGTTGCCTCAATTCGAGTTACTTACCAGAAATGACGATTGCAACATATTACTGCTTTTCTATTTCACTGAATTGTAAGTGGGTGGAGCATTATCGTATATTAACACCTCTACAATAAAAATAATATATCATGTGTACAACTCATATGCATATTGTGGTATTCAATGCACCTGCTTCAGCTTCCTCTGCCGCCATTTTCACAATGCTGGTTTTCTATCCCCTTCCACTATGTAGCCAAAATGGCGAATGCTGATGGCGAGAAGTGTACAACGTTCCACACTCAACTTGTTGACTGTTATAACTGCACCATGCGGGTACTCGCAGCCGACTGTATTTTGCTATAATTAACAGTGTTGAACAGTGTCAACCTCAGCTTGAGCACAGGTCTAATCAGCCAGAAAAGGTGAAAACACCTGCCTGGCTGGCTTGCATGTACTTTGGCACTGATTAATCATTTAAGCCTGTTCCTATTGAACAATAATGATTGAACTATAACTACAGATAATCAATTTATAGGAGTCTCTATTTGATTTACAGTATTTCCACTTTGACATGAATTTAGTTCACAGAAGTCATCTGTCTTCATCTAACTTAGTACTGTGCATATTTACTGTGTAAATATTTCAAGAGTAAATTTGTGTTTACATACAACATAACATTTTCATGTTATCACATTATTAGAAAAACACCACAGCAACAAAGTGCAGAGTTCCAGAGATGTAAATTACTTTTAAAGTACATCACATACTTTGACTTCAACTTTTTAAATCCATCCAATGACCATCCAATTTATGGTCATTATTATTTCCATGGCTGCTCTGCTGCTAATTGGAGTGGTTTGTTTCCATAAAGTGATGATAAAAAGAGCTGCAGGGGTGGCGGGGTGCTACCAACTCACCGATGCGTCATGCTCTCTGGACATTTTTCCATTTAAAGAGGCCAATTAGGCCTGCAGACCTCCCCGCTCATCACATGCCGATCAGGTCGAGGGCACAAACAAACACACCCAGGACCCTATTATCCTCCTGCACTCTCCAAAGGCAGTCAAGCAATTTCTTTTCTTAAAGTGATACTCCACCCAAAATCTATCTATTGAGTATCAAACACTCAAACCCCGCAGACTTGAAAAGTGGCTGTGAAGGACTTTACAACTTAGAGTAGGAACTCTGCAGATCACAGTTCTGGCTCTGGAAAAGTATCAAGATATCCTCAGAAACTTCTTAAGGAACTCCTTATGTATGATCCACTTCTGTGTAGTTTGTTTCTAACAGTCTTAGTCTCACAAAGATATGGCATCTTATGTGCAGGTTGACTGCTTTTCCTCAGACTGAATTGCTCCATTCTAGCTCACTCATTGGCTAATCTGACAAACCGCCGATGTTGTATTGTAGTTCACTGATTGGCTCTCTGGCACATCAGTCAGATAGGCGGTGGATAGTCCTTTTGGTCTACATTGTTGTGGAGAAATTGCTGAAGTCAAAGGTCAATGGTGAGGTCAGGAAGGAAGAAAGTGTTCAGGAGCCTCTGATGTCTTATGCTGTATTATTTATTGACGCTTGGCCAAGGAGAATTAGAGACACTCTCAAAGTACATCTTTGGTGCTTGAGTCGTTCTCACATTCTGCCCAACTCATCCTGCTGGATAGACTTTAAACCCCAAGATAACACAGATTGGAGCGTTAACAGTAAACTATCTATTATGTCTAAGAAGGCAGCAACAGGTCTCTATGACCCCGGCCACCACCAGACATCCCAAGTTCCAAAAAGTCATTTCCGGGAGACGGGGGGGGGGGGGGAATTAGTCAAAGAGAATGTCTTTACTCATGGAGGTGTCTCTTCGACCCTGGCCACCACAGTGTTGAGATATGGTGGCACCTAGTCAAAGACAAACAATTAATACTGCTGAGGACCTCAAGGCCCACACGTGACCTCGTGTTACCTAAGGATAGAAAATTCCATAACATACAAAATACTTTTTCACCACAGTGGACAAATTTACTGAATCTACTTTCAACGTGTTTCAGTGTGTTTAGTTAATACTTTTGAAGTTTTTTAGAGTGGCCAGACAAGATTGAAGGTGTTTTGATGTATTCAGAATGAATTATGGACAATGTATGTGCTGGTGGAGTCACATAACATGACCAGAAGAGTATGAGAAGTAAAAACAACATGCTCCTCATTTAATACTTCCATAGGGAAAAGAACTGTGTGGCATCCAGTCAGGTTATAAATGCCCACTGTGTTGGATTTAATGGCATTTAGAGGTGGAATTGGACTAACTAAATACCATTCACCACCCTAAGTGGGAAGGAGAAACGATGATGGCCGCAAGACTCACGGAAAAAAAGGTGAAAGGCCCTATCTAGAAACCGTGTTTAGTCTGTCTGTTCTAGAGTACTGTAGAAATATGACCGTTCAACATGGTGCTCATTTGAAGAGAACAAAAACATGACAATAATTATTTCAGGTGATTATACTATAACTATAATGGAAGCATAGTTCACATTCTGCCATAATCTGTCAAAAGATCCACTAAATCTGACTCACTGGACCTTTAATGTTTTGTTCTTTTCACACACCAGTGAAGCATTTAATATCTTCTGTTTTCTTTCTAACAATGCAAAATCTGTGGACACAAACCATACCACGGTCCTGGTAGACTTCCTTATGTAGATAGACCTGGGTACAGTATCTTGGCCTGCTTAGCAAAAAAGTTAATACATTAGGTAAAGTAGTAAGTTAATTTACAGATCAAAAAACATGGCTTGTGGTCAGATTTTTGGAGTATCCAAATACAAATCATACAGAGAGTTAAATTCTCTGATAAATTAACTTGAATTGTTCTCAATAGCTGAGGTAACTCAGCTGATACAGAAATTACATGAATGCCAAGAAATCAAAATTACACGTGCCACTACAACTTGAGTACAGTACAAATGCAAAAAGCTGTCACTATCAGAAGCTATGTTATGTACACAATAACCAGGTTTGTCATGTTGCATTATTATGATCAGAATTTGAAAGCTTTGATAATAAGGTTGTGTCATGTTAAAACACTCCAGACAATTGTATTTTCGGAAAATGTATGTCAGTGTAAACGTCACAGACGGTGATGAAATGCAAAAACTTAATGTGACAGAATTACTGCAAATAAATGTGAAAGTATTCAAGACAACCAATGCAGGAAATCAGAGGGAGGCACAATGTTATTTTGAGATAGTTTCAGGCTTTAACGCCTCTCTCTCTCTCTCTCTCTCTCTCTCTCTCTGTGTGTTGTGGAATCTGCCCTACATGAAAGCACATAGTTTTGCTGGGGATCTGGGGGCCGAGCAGGCTGGGCATCGGGGTGTTTCGTGCCGCCCCATCAGTTGGTGTTCATGAATCAGTTTGAAGGCAGATCAAAGGGGTTTCTTTCCCAGAGCTGGAGTCTGGTCAGTCGGACAGGCGGGCTCCATCGCCTCAGCTGATGATCGAACCATCAGGCGGAGCCAAGCGTCCTGTCTGTCCGCTACACCGCAGGGATAACTGCTGGACATGGACATGGGAACAATTTGGTTTCTCACTTTGACCTTTTCCCCATGGTGGGTGATGGTGGGCTGCGTGGCTGGATATAACATATAATGGACAAATTATAGTATAGTAACCCTTGAAAGGCATCAGCAGCTCGTTTTCAAGAGGTTTCTGAGACTTTGCATCAACAGACTGTTCTGTGGACGCTGCTTTGACAAAAACAAAGTAACAAGTTGAGAATAAAAAGGGCAAAAAACAAACAGAAACAGAACTGATGCTAACTTGTAGGTAGAAAAACCTCAACAACGTGAACTTTCAGTTTTTCAAATGTTATAGTTATGATGTCATATGTCAGATGCCTCATCCAACATGAGCATAATTTCTCGGGAGACTGAGCTTTTTAGTAAGTGCAAGTTTGTCATGTCAAAGGTATTAACTTTTATATGTCGTAGATTGGTAAAGGATTTTATTTTGAAATCCATTCTTCGTATTTGCCTAAATACAGTTTTGGTGATCGATATGTTCGACTCTCAGCCCAGAGGAAGTGACGACTCCAAGCCTACGAGCAGAGCTGGACTAAAAATGTTCAAATGTCAGTTCATCGGCCAACAGTCAAAAATTGAGACTTGTTAGATAACATTACATGCATCTGGCAGGCAGAAGCAACTTACTTTTTTTGTTATGCATACACATACTGGTGCACCACAAATGTATCTGGCACAATGTGATAAACTATCTTGTTAGACTGAACTTAGACTGAACTAGTTCAAATGAATTGAGGTTTGAACTGATTTCAAATAGACTGAGAATGGTCTTAGCCTGGTTTTCATTATTTTAAGTCCAAGAGCTAAACGTGACATGTGACTTGGACTTTTTACTTGATACCTGAACCTGTATAATAATTTGATTTGTACCTGCTTTGAAAGACTCACGTAATATGTGAGATTTGGATGTGGACGTATTTCAAATGACTTTAAACCCTGACCTGTTTGAAATTGCTCATCTATTACTTAGCAGTTGAGTTGTGTATTTCGACTAATTGACTAAATTTGTACTCATTTCCAATGACGTTTCCAAATAAACATACTTCTGCCTCCAGACAGAAACATCTTGGACAATTCAGCTTTCTCTGTTTTTGATTTTTTTTTTAAACATCACAGCCCAACTGAGCTAATGAACATCAACATTTTCAATTTCCAGGTGTCACCATTCAGGAATTCTGGGTATTGTAGTTCAGACCTTGAATACTACCTCTCACTGCCATCTGGGGCCACCAGGATGCAAGCTCCTCCTGCTCAGCTCTAACAGGACTCCCCCTCCCTCCCTCGGCCTCTCTCAGCTGGCCCTCCTGCAGCCTCGCACCACTCTAGTTCCGCCGTATCATCCTCTCACACACACGCCACATCATAATTAGGCCATGTACCGAGTTCCCTGATAACGCGTACAGTTTATATTCCTTTTTTAATTCCTTATCAGATGCATTGATCGCACAGCGCGTTGACTGATCTGGGGCAGCTGTCTGGAGTGCAGCGATAAGCCACGTGTGTGTGTCTCTGTCTGCAGCTCGCCCTGTGTGTTCAGCCTCTGTAGGGTGGAGGAGGGTGTGTGTGTGTGTGTGTGTGTGTGTGTGTGTGTGTGTGTGTGTGTGTGTGTGTGTGCAGCAGCTTGGGATTATCACCTTATTAGCTCTGCAGCCTCTGCCTTTTTTAACAAGGCTGACACCTCGATGCCTGACATGCTAAAAACCAATAAATGCTCCAAAAGAAGAGCTGTTTGGACAGTGAAATGCTACCGCCCAACATTTGGAGAGAATGGGCAGGTTCTGCATAGAGCTGGGTATCAATAACAATGTAGTACCCGAGTTTGGTACCGTAATTCTAAACACTTTTCTTTGAGAAATATAAAACATCTTCTACAAAATCCTTTAACAAAAGAGACTATGAGGTTCATTTAGTAGCTGTTTTGCAGCTTTCAGTCACATCACAAATTCTTCACTGGCAGATGGAGTTTGCTTGTTCGTCAGAGAATTGTATTTGTCCAAATTTTTTTCTGACCACTTTAAGGATTTTTCATTCATGTTGGCTTAAACGTTTCAGGATTCATAAATCATGTGCTGATGAAGATCATGTGATATGATTAAAAGCTACTAAAAGATGGAGATGTCTGGAAAGTCAAGAA
Organism: Larimichthys crocea; assembly: GCF_000972845.2. Classification (NCBI taxonomy): domain Eukaryota; kingdom Metazoa; phylum Chordata; class Actinopteri; family Sciaenidae; genus Larimichthys; species Larimichthys crocea. The sequence goes on along the minus strand of NC_040020.1, from coordinate 29,378,728 downwards.
TGAACTGTGAAACTCAAATTCATAATTCAGTCTAATAAAACAGTCTGCAACTGGCAAATGTTTTATTTGAATCAGCAACTGTCTGTGTTGCTTGAATAAGCAAACAAGAATACAAATCCCATCTAATCAATACACTTTCCATACTCACTTTCAGTTATATAGTACAGTTCAGTATATACTTTCAGTTTTCTAAATTGGGTGATACCAACACATTTTGTATGTGTATATGTGTTTCGATATCCAGTCCAATCTGACCACCACGCCACCACAATGAACCATTGTATTGAAGCCTGAATTATTATAGATGCATCAAAATGTACACTTTACTTAACACACACAATAATGACTTATGGAAATGCATGGAGTGTTATACTATGATTTCATACTATGGTTGATTGTTCAGGTGTATGTATTGGTTGTATTATAAGCTCCATCAGTCAACCTCTAGTTTATAACTAGTCAAAAGCATCCACAGGACGCTTGTAGTTCAAATTCATTATGAGTCACATCTATAATGTTTTATGACTGTTCAGTCATAAAACATTATGAATGCATTATAATTCACTATGAATGCTGTAACACACTAAAGATGTGGTCTTCACAGAAAGTGTTACAGTTTATTTTATGATTATTGTGGACAAAAATCTCCCAGAAAATTATTTTGATATTGATATAGTAACTAATAAAATTACCTCACAGAACAGTAAAACACACTATAAACACGACAGGTAGACATTGATTATTGTTTTCATGTTTTGAATGGTGACAAGCTTACATTAGCAGCATAAGCCATCGTCAAGGTAGCTAGAGTTAAACAGACATATTTTCTTTGTTCCTGCTCTGGTCACTATTCCTGTATGAAAAGATAGATGTCTTCTGTGGCTGATCAAAAACTGCGAATGAAGGCCGGAGAAGTGTGCCATCTGTATAGAAGACAATAGTTATGGTTATGATAGATAATAATAGAAACTGTGAGACCTGTTGTCACGATGTTCCACCACAATACACAGTAAAACTGGTGTACCAGCACACCTCTACTCTCAATAGCTTTTGCTGCAGCTTTCAATCATTCTACATGGTCTTCATCAGTGTGTGAAGTTTGCTGTCAGACAACACACATTTGTATTGTTTATCACAGCAGCAGAATATAGTTAGTTTGGTGTCTTGGCTCCAACCTAATCAGATGTATACATAGAGATTTTGAGAAGCGATGAGCAAATATTTAAACCCCCTGCAGCCTGCAGATGGGTGATCAGGTGGTGATGGGGCTAGAGAACCGGTGGTGATGCTGATACATAGTAGCAATGGAAATGACAGAGCAGAAGGAGAAGATTTTTGCAGCTTAAATAGATGGACAAATTGCAGTGGTTTGTTTGGATTTGATGATTGTGGCACATTTGAGTACTATATGTGTTGGAGCACGAGTTGCTCGCAGGCATCGCTCCATTTAATATTAATCGTGTTTCAGGAGACACATCCACCTGTGAGACCTGCTTTAACGTTATCCTAATGACAAAAGCAAACAGCATTCGTAAATACAGACCCAGACTTGTTGGCGCCCTGTTATTTGTATATAGTATGTATATATGGAAATGACTTTCCTCTTAAATAACAAGGCAATGACTGAAGCTTTCCCACACAGCAAGTGGATAAATAGCAGGATGGAAGTTCCTTACTCGAGTGTTGCATTGTGTTTGGGTAAATAGTTTACCTACATACACAGATATATGAACAAATGCACATTTGCATGTACACAATTGCCTTGTCAGAAGAAAAGGGGAAACTATTCACAGTTTGGAAAACAAACATAAAAATAATCAACAATCATAGCATCCTATACATACAGATGAGTTTCCAGGAACAAGATAAATGCAACATAAAATACAATACAAGTCCGTATAGCACCTTATCACCTTGGTAGTCTGATGGGTGTGATAGGCACAGCCATTCTTTTTAGTGTATTGAAACTTTTGCAGCTGATCATTACAAAAGTATTTTGTTCAGTGCTTGATAGAAACTCCACTCACTGAACTTAAACATGACCAAACTGAGTTCAACCCACTAACTAGTGAACTGAGATCGGTCAATTAGCTGACAAAACGGTGAAATCCCACCACTTCTGGTGTGACCCATGGGACCTTTTTTCAAAAACAGCATATATGGTAGTCAGTGGCACAAGACGAATCATCACTTGTCAATCAACAGTCAGTTTAAAGAAAAGTCAACAAAGTTACAGTCTGTCATAAAAGATAGTAAAGTTATTTTTGAGTTAAACCACTCATCAGCACCAACATGGCCATCACTTTGGCACATTTCACTTTGTCCTCCCAGAATGAGGAAAAAGTATTAAAATCATTACATGTCATGTCGGATATGTCGAGAGCGGCAGCTACTTAGTTTAGCTCTACTTACTACCAAAGATACTGTTTGCAAACTGAAACCTCAGTCCTACCCTGTTAGGAACAGCACATATTGTATAATTTCTCTGCACATAATTTACAGGGAGAGGGACAGGCTTGAGTGACTGTGTATCAGGAACTGCATGGAAATTTGTTGCTCATCTATAAATCAAAACATACACTCCAGGTATCACAAAGGGGCTATTGTTATCTCTTATGTGATGTGCAAATCCACGTACACACACACACACATGCACTATAACAGAAATGCACAGTCTGATCTGATCTTAGGACCTAAATCCTCTGCCTCTCTCTCTTCATGTGTTGTAACCTGCCTTTTCACTAAACCTTCAGACCGGCCTGAGAATACCTCCAACCCTGAGGGGGACGGGGGGTAGGGGGTGGGGGGAATCATCGTGGCCTCTGGGCTAACGGGTCTGAATGGACTCCCATTAGGACACTGTTATTGGGACTCCTTCATTAGCATCTCTGCCTATTGTCTCCTCACACAATGGCAACAAACAAAACATTAACATGGAAATGGGTGAAATGTACCTAATTAGTTTTCTCTGCTGGTATTGTTAAGCAGAATAAAGATAGGGCTAAATTGCTTTGGGATCCGCCGGTGTGAGCTCTGAAGCCCCACAGCAGCAGCTCTGCAGTGGATTCTGGGAATTCAGCAGGAAAAAACATTTTATCGTTGCGTCCATGTTGACATCTCAATCAAGGAATCAAGAACGAGAGCTGCCCAGCGCTAAACCCAGAGCGTAGTGTTAAAGAAGTTAAAAATCAACTAAAATTGAAATGTTGACATCACAGTGATTTAAAAATACTATTTAAATATTTCTAACCCAGAGGTGTGGCTGAGTCACTTCAGATGTTCCTTTTTCTTTCCAGCTCTACCTTCGACCTACAGGTTACTGCCATCAAGCCCCTCATTATCACATAGATTAATAAAATGGGTTGTAGGTTAAAGTACAGGAAATGGTTAGCAATATGACACAGTATTAGAATAGCAAATTGAGATAACATAAACTCAATCAACAGTGTTTATATGGCTACAACTAGATGATTGTACTTCAAAGCCAACGTTGCTCCAAGACACTAAAACCCATATGTTTGTTTACTTCTGGTGAGGAGGTATACTCATGCTGGTAAAATTAGCTTCACACAGTGTTTACGTGGCTAGCCATCTTGGCAATTGGAAAAAAGTCTGACTAACTCCTGTAATGTGCACATGCTCGAGTATAAGGCTTAACACATTTCTGCCTCCAGTTTGATGACGGTAAGTGATACACAGCTGCTGGAGGTAAGAATAATAGCAATGAACCAACCAGGGCGAGAATATGACTGAAAGCTAACAAACACGGATGTAAATAAAAATATATTTCAAAAAATCAACTTTGGAAAAGGTTTTTGTTTAAACTTTTTGGACAAACTCCAAAGGGCACCTTTAATTTGAAACAAAATGGACCCATGGGAAACCTTTCTGAATCTACCCAACATGAATTAATTAATTACATAGTTTAATTTAACGAGACAAAAAAGACTTGAATGTAAACAAAAAATATGCCACCAATGAATTGGCAATCATGATCAAGATCCAAATTGGCAGTTTGTTTGGTTTGAATTGAAACATTACAAAATGTTAAAACATTGTCTGGAGCAGTTTGTCAACAACACTGAATTTAAGTACTTTTGCAAACATTTTGCAACAACGGGCACAAAGTAAACACCTGTGGGATCACAAATACATGTAATGATCAAATCTGTTGCTTGATCACATGTCTGGTCTACAGTCACAGATAGGTTTAATTGAGACCCAGTCCATTGTCATAATTATTTTATTTTTATATTGCATTTCCTGCATTTTTATGTCATCATGGAGTTAATTCTCAGGTAAGTGCTTCTGCCGTTCAACAGGTTTTTCTCACCCCTGATTATAAACGTTAGGAAGTAAGCTGATTGTGGATCCTCCGGGTGCCTGCTGCTGAGCTGCGCTGAAGAGCAGGATTAGGCCTGTTCATAGGCTTTACTGGGCTTTAATCTTTAATCCAAAACCATAATATAGACCGCACCTTCAGTGGTTGTCGCTCATTGCAACATAAGATAAAACCATCGCACAAACACTTCAGTGTCAGAGGCCACTCAAACAAAAGCTGTTTGTTTTAAGTCCCCAGAGTGCAGCGGTGGTTTAATGGTGTGAGTATGAAGTGACCACACAGATATGAAGCCTGCAGGAATCACAAATATTTCATATGAACAGGTGTGGAAAACTGATCCATTCACTCTCAGTAGTTTATATTTGAAACAGATATTGACTGAAATTAATATCAATATTTAATTTCTGCACCATGAAATGGAAATGTGTCAGTAATTATGGGCCAGACTTTGACCTGGACACTTTGAAACAGTACACTACTTGAGTAAATGTACTTTAAATAAATGTTTCTTAAATACAATTTCTGCCAGGAAAACATTCAGAAGCAGAAAGAGACAAACTCACCTGATCAACAGTAACATACTGAGAGTTGCTGGAGGTGAACATGTAACATAAAGAATGGTTGTTATATGCGTGACGTCACCCACTTATTCTTCTTCTCCTTCTTCTTCTTGCTCTGTTCTAATTGAACGTATACAGAACAAACCTGTAAATGAGCCGAAGTGTCCCTGGGAAATAAAGTCATCGTACTCAAGTGGGATCCTTTCTTCACTCTCTTATCACCTCTAAAGTTGTTGTTTTTCTTACTTTACTTTCACAACAGTGACAATGACAGAGTGCTGTGAAGAGCCAGCCTGAAAACACAAGAGAGATAATGGAGACTGATGGGAAGTTAACGATGAGCGTCCACTACGTTAAAGTCACTGTTTCACAATGGAAGGAGGTTACAGAGGTGACAGGCCAGTGTTTCCCTGTCAGAGTTCATTGTGAGGAGACAACTCACTGCCTCAGTGCTAATTAGCAGCCTGGTAGCATCAATGATAAACTGTGCCAGCTGGAAAATAAACAAGTGCTGGTCTCAGTACAGCAGGTAGACAAAGTCTCTACTCACTGTTTTAAAAGAAAGATGATTAGACCTTAAACTTTACTTTTAAAAGGTCATCTCTCTCGTAGACCAGAAAATCCGATTTGATTAATGAATGAATTAATAAATGGGAAAACATTAATAATTCCCTAAAATGACAAACATTGACATATTGTTAAAATATCAAATTCTTTTCTTTATGTCTTGCTTTCCAACATTCAGAGGTTTTCATTTCTCAGTTCAGTTTTCATGTTGTTGTTTTTTTTTAAATGATATTTGATTATGATTTGATTTGATTATACATGTTGTATACAACATTTTCCCCTGACTTTATTAGATATAAAAAGTCTAAACAACAATGACATTCGTTACAAAACAACTGAGAACAAAACTGCCACAAATAACCTAAAGGTCCAGTGTGTCAGGTTTAGGAGGCTCTACAGAATATGTCAGAAATTGAACATAATATTCTCAACTATGTTTTTATTAGTGTATAACCTGACAATAAGAATTGTTGGATGGGGTGGGGGGGTTAATTAAAAACTATTTGTGCTATTGATAGCATTCTTCTGGTATGTACACATTTGATTTTCACACTGCACTAGTGATTAGTTTGAACATAAACAAAGCAGTGGTCTAATCTTTAGTCTAATGATAGAAGTAGTACTACTATGATTTTATTTCTTCAGCTTATGTCTTTGCATCTTTCTGAGTGAGTAATAATACAACATATTTGATATAAGGTCATGGAAAGTACTGACACATGATTGATTGATTGATTGATTGATTGATTGATTGATTGATTGATTGATCGATTGATCGATCGATATGATTGGCTGGGTGGTTAAATTGTAACAGGAAACATCAATTTAATGCAGTCAATAAACGTGAGAGGTTTGATATGAGGACAGAAAATGGTTAAATTGATTGAGAGGTCTCTCAGCCTATCACAGTCCTTTCTTTTGCCCAATTTAGCATTTTTCTGGCTCCAAGATGGCAGCAACACTTCAACACATTGCTTCAGAAACACACAAACACACACGCTAACCAGAGTGACATCATTCCACTTTCTCCATCAACATGCTCTCCGTACTCATCAAAGCCTGTCGTCTCCACCTCCCTGCTCTCAGAGTCGGAGCTCCTCCGGGAGAAGGTTGGGGAATTTCCCAGCCTGCCTCTGTGCTGCCGGCCCGGGGGTTAATAGGTGTTCAACCCTCCTATTATCCATGAGCGTTTGTGAATTACCAGCCGAGTGATGTTTACCACTGATATCATATATATGCTAATGTGGACTCTTAATTGGAGGGGAGGGGCCGCCGGGCAGGAGGGCGCGGGGTTGCGATCATGTGTAAAATTGATTTGTGAGGGCTGATATTTGATGGACGATGGGGGGGCCGGGCCTGCAGGCAGGGGTTTGGTGCCACAAAGTTGCTGGAACACATTCTTGTTCTTCCTCCCTGAATGATCAGCATCAGCATGGCATTAAAGTATTTCTCTTTTTTTGCATGAAACAGAGCAAAGAGGAGGATTTACATGTAAATTTGAAGTATTAATTGTCCCCACTTTGCATAATTAAGCAGGCTACCCATGTTTAAAGGTTATTTTTCCGGTGTTTTCTCACTTGTATTAATTAGTAATGGTAATGATCGTTAAATTTGTCAGTGGATGGTGATTAATCACTGCAAAACCCCAGTGGAGAGCCGAGGGAAGTCTAGAATATTATATATAAATAATAAAGCTGTTGAATTTTTAGTGAAAAGGTGAAAAATCACACTGAGATCAGGTTAAAAATCTTAAAATGCACACATTTAACTAATTTTCAATAACAGTTTTCTATTAGTTATTCATATAGAAAAATTCATATACAGATTTAACATGATTTAAAGACAGCAGTCGTTTGCCCAATCAGTGCTTTACATAAGACATAACATGTCTTTAATAATGTGCTGGCTGTTGGCAAAATGACGAGTTTTTTTATATATGTGACCAATAATATAAGTTTCTGTGTGAAGTTAGATTTTCAAAGTGAACTTAAAAGAGCATTTAAAAGAAATCTATACACATAGTACATTCAAATTTAGGCACACACATTACAAAGCAACAGAGTAAAAGTTTTTGGGGGACACATCTTAAATCCTCAGGAAATTAATTCTACGTACGTTAGATAGAGATTCACCAGTATTTGTCAATTTACCAATTAGAGCAGCCCTGAGCTGGAGTCTGGATGAATGAGCTGTTAGACGCCCAAGACAGTATGTTGCTGTGTTAGCTAGCTGGCAAAATGTCTGTTTAAGCGAGCAAGCTAAAGTTATAGAGCTAAAACCACAATATCAAAGTATATTTCATTTTTATAGTGCTTGGCACTATTGTTAGCTTTGACTTTCAACGTGGTGTTTGCTGGCTGTTGAAGTTAGCGGACTCAATTTCTAAGGTAGCTAGTGTTGCAAACTGACAATGCAGGCAAGCAGAGAGAAAGCACTCGTCAACGTCACAGCCCACATACTATTTTAGCCAACTGAGATAGTTGTGGAAGGATTAATTTTAAGGTTTTGTCACAACCTTTTCACAAATTGGCAATAAAAAGTAATTAATAGATTAGATTAATTGCACGAAATGCTCCAGAATCTTACATCTATGGTAAATACTGATCTGAAAAATTAAAAACCAATATTTGAGATCAATAATTTTCACTGGACAATCAAAACATTGTTTCGTGTACTTTAAGAGAAACCTCTAATGCAAACTTTTAGGAGATTATTACTAAAACACCCAAAATGCCGTCGTATAAGTTCATTTCCACATTTCCAAAACAATAACTTACTCTGGGACAAAGTCTTCCTCTTCTGGCTCTGCAGATTCAAACTGAAAATCCAAACCAAAGTTTTCCACAATTTCAGAGACCAAACTGCAAGTCTTAATGTGTAAATCAAGCATACTGAGACAAATATGTTTTCCTTTGATAAGTTGAATTTCGCTTCTGCTGCCAGCCGCATGCTCGCTCATTGTGGCTGCAGCCGAAGGTTTTAAGCCGCCGTACGTGAGCTGCATGGCTAAACGTCTGCTGGCTTTGAAACAAGCAGCCCACAAACGCTTTAAGTATATTATCAGCCAAGTTCTTTTAGGAACGTATTGCTAAAGGAGCTTACCATTTAATTAATGTAACTTCAGCGAGATTACACCCGGCCCAGCCTTGTAAGCAGAGGCAGAGTCTTATTGACCTCCTATGCAAGAGCTTAAAGACACAAGAATGGCGTTTTTACTCAACTTTGATGGGATAACTCGTATAATCTTTCACAGGGAAGGGAGGAATAAAGTGTTTTAAACATAATACCCTTCCAAAGTCTGAGTGGGCCTGTGTCGCTCAAGTACCACACTGACACAGCAACTTTGTTATTTCATCAACCCTGACTTTTCAAAATCTACTTTTGTTTTTTTTCATTGACTCTTCAGGCCTGTTTAGCTGTGAAATGATGCAAACTAATCAGGTTTCAGAAAACACAGGAAACACATGGCAACATTTATAGCTATTTGTATTCAATTTGGAGAAAATTGTCTTGATTTCTAGGTTCATGTTTACTAAATTCTTCAGTTCTGATGATGTTCAAATGATGATGTAAATCTCAGACCGAGTAACACTAACTTTGACCCTTATAATGTAGCTGTAAGATGATATAAGTGTTGATTAATGTATTTATCAACAGCTATACCTTCACGTATAAGTGCAGGCTGCTCTATAAACAGAAAATGAATTACATGCATTACATGCACATAAATTACAGTTGAAATAATACAACATGTCATCATAGGAGTAAGTTATTATTATTGTATATTCATAAACAGTTAGTATATATCTGTTTATAACTATGTATTATTATTATTAGTGGTTTATATGCTACTTAATAATGCTAGTGACAATGTTAAGTATTGAAATTTGTGTTTATGTGTTCAATTTTTCTAAATAAATTAGCAGAAAATTTTCGATTTTAGAGTTATTTTTATTGACAGATACTTACTTTAGTTTAAAATGAACAATATTAAATACAAAAATTATTTTTCTAAACATCACATTTAAAATTAATAAAGAAAGATCAGTTGTATTGTGTTGATGAAATTTATTCTTTTTTTGCACTTTTCTGTGTCTTCCATCCCCCTCTTACCCTCATATACCATCCCAGATGTTACCAACCCCCACGGTCTCTCCCCCCCCCCTTTTTTTTTTTTTAGAGTTTTTGGTGTCGCCCTTTCAAACATTCTTTAACAGTGGGATAAAGGGGACCGGGGGATTGGGGAGATTAGGCTACGGGATCCTCCAGGCATTGTCTGAGAATCTGCAGATAAAAAAAGCATTGCTTTGGTTTTGATTTGGCGCTGGTGGGGGCAGGGAGGCGGGGAGAGAGGGGAGATGGGGAGGAGGGGTGGAGTTAGCAGATTTTGAGGGGCAGGTGGTGTTGTTGGTTGGTCGGCTGCTGTTTGGGGTTTCAGAATAAAAGGATCTGGATATTTGGCCGCAATGGACAGAAGAGACGCAGCAGCTCTCTGCTTCCGGTTTATTGTTAGATAGAGATTAGTTTCCTGTTTTTATTTTGTGTGACTGCAAATGATTTCCCGAAACGTATAATCCTAGACCCAGATCATTTTCACAGATACTCTGATTCTCTTATCCTGATTATTAATCAAGTAATCCTATCTCTTAAAAGGGGGGAGAATGCTTCATTTATAGAGTTTTCTACTTTTATTTTGATCATTTTCATCCTCAACTGACTTCTTTTTACTGAAATTAAGAGTTCCAATATGCATGTTGGTCATGAAAACATCTGAAAACTCTTGAAATTAAATTCAGAGCTGTGGTGGAAATAGTAGTTTCCTTTTATTAAACGGTTATTTCACCAGTTTTGCAAGTTTTATCAAAGGTTTTCTATAAAGGAAGATACCGCATTACAAACTCCATTAATGATATAAAATGGTTTACACAACTGTGTTTGGATATGAAAGCTGTTTATATTTAAGTTAAGTTATAATCCATCTTTAGTGAAACTGCACAGATCGAGAGCATCAACAAAAGAGAGGAGATATCCGTATTGCCAGATCTCACAATATCAGGTCTTGAGACAGGTCAACTTAATTTTCTCCTGATTTGTCTGAAAAACATCTTTTAGTGTCGCAATGTTCAGAAGACACGTGGCTTGTGAAAAATTAGTCCAATATTTACTTCAGTGACTATGAGGAGAAAGAATCGCTCATAATTTGAGCTCACGTTCTCACATTCAAGCCAATAGACTTTTCTAAACCATCTCTGGTTTTAACTCCATAAAAGTCTGATGTGTCAGATTTAGTGGGCTCTATTTACAGAATATGGCAAAAGCAGAATTTAATATTCATGACTATAATTTTATTTGTATAATCACCTAAAAAATAAGAATCAGTGGGTCCTACTCCAGAGTCCACCATGTTAAACCGCCATGTTTCTACAGTAGCCCAGAACAGACAAACTAAACACTGACTCTAGATAGGGCACTTTTGCACATTTTGTGACCACCATAGTTTCTCTGTGGAAACAGAGTGTGGAGGGGGTTGCGATCAGTAACTGCACCGCTAGATACTACTAAATCCTACAAACTAGCTCTTAAAAGGCTGTGGTGGAAAGTAATAAGTACATTTACTTATGTACTGCACTTTTCTGTTTACTGTTCTGACAGCTATAGATAGTAATTTTTCAAGTTTTCAAGTTAAGGCTTCAGAGTTTGCAAACCGCAAGACAGAAACCTTGTTTCTGTTACTTTTCTGTCATGCAACAACATGTCGATGTTTGTATCTGACAACCAGTTTTACATATTTCTATGACAAAAGACCTGGGATGCAGTTACATACAGTAGAGGAAGGCAATTAACCCTTTTTTACTGTATGTAACTGCAGCTGAGATAATCTTGAGTATTTCACAGTGTGAAAATGTTATAAGGAATCTTCATATTTTATTAAGAAAATATTTTCTGGTTTTCCTCCTGATGTCCCCAGGCTGCTCCGCCTCAACTCTCTGTGATTTACATGGTTTCCTGGACAGCTTTAGTGTTAGTAGGTAGCTAATCACTAACTACTGTATCTGCTGTTAGCGGCAACACAACCAGCTCAGCAGCTTCCCACTGAACACAAGTGGACCAAGACTGACAGGGAATACAGTACAGAGTTTCCTGATGGAAAGATAGCTCATCTGGCAGACCCAGCACATCTGGTACCGGCACCGTCAGCTTGGTTAGTCGTGCAGCTAGGTTAGGTTAGCTGACTCCAGATGGCAGGAGCCAAACCCAACAAGAAAACAGCATCAGTACTGTATTTACTGTCGTCAAACTGGCCTCCGTCAGTCTCGGATCTTGTGTTCGGTCTCAGTCTAGCTAATACTCCTGTAAACACCAATCAGTATCTGCAACAAGTCCCTGCCTGTTTTTGCAGGAAACACACAATAAAATAAAGTAAGTGATAAAGAAAGCAATTAGTGCCCTGCTCGCTGTTTCATGGGAACTTTAAGGGGAAATAAACAACTTTTATTTTCCAGTTGTCTCAGATGTCTCAGGTTCAGGAGACTCTCAGAGTATTGATCAGCTCAGTCCACTAGTAAGCTATTGATGAACCTATTAACACTAATTAGAGGTGAAAGACAGTAAGGTGATGATTGATTCTGGAGACTCTTTTTCTTTTTTCTTTCTAAAACCTGAAAAGACAGGTGTGCACTAAACTAATATCATGATCCTGCTATGACATAATTTCTATTAAATCATTTAAATTAAATTAAATGTTGAATATACTCTATGTATGACATAACATTGATAAACATGATACAATGTGTTATCAATGTGTTGTTGTGTGTTTTCAGCCTGACGCATCAGCAGGTGGTTATCAGCTGCTCGTCAGTAGCCTGTTACAGCCTCCATTCAGATGCTCATATCAGTTAATTAGCACCGAGTGAATCTCTCCCAATAATCTGCCTCCATTCACGTGCTAAAGCAGCCGTCCCTTTACTTAAGTAGTTGTTATTTCCTTTTGTCTTTAATGCCACTTAGCTGCAAAACATCCACATGCCAGAAATTGTGATGCATCTGACAAACAGCTGGTTGGATTAAACAGGAAAAGGATTTAGTTAAATCTGTAGTTGGTGTCACTTAGCAGAATATATCTTCATTGCTTTTATCAGTCAAGTCAAGTCAAATGTAAATATCTTCCTCTGTGACTCCACATATTTAAACAAATCTCATAATATTTGACTTTACTAGTTTGAATTCTTCCAAATTAATACATTTAGAAACCAAAAACCAACTTCTTTTACCACAAAACGGAGAAGTTGCATGCCATACATTATTACTGATCAGATTTACAGTATGGCATTACATTATAAAAAGTAACCGCTGATATAAGCTTCTTTTGAGAAAGAAACAACATATAAAACTTTAAGAATTTGCACATCTTTGACTTTCTGTGGCTTTCATTGTGAAATTCAAAGCCTGAAAGTCTTCACTTAAACGATGCGGCTGATAAAACCAATATTTTGGTTATTTCAAAGTAACATCTCTGTTTTTTATGTTATTTTTATGATGTGAATCATGAGCTGAGATATTTCCTCCCTGCTGGAATCCTTCGCCTCAGACGCCTGCGTGTCCTAATGGAGTTAGTTCAGCCATTAGCCGAGCAGATTGATTCATTACGCTAATGTGAGTCTAACCCTGTTGGCCCTGTTGAAATGCGTGCAATATGACACTCCTCAAATTTGTTCTAACACATGCCCTGGGGAGCCAAACAGAGCTGCTGCTAATGGGGGAGGTGGAGCCAATTATGCAGAGAAGAGCTGACTGTCAACAGATATTAGGACAATATCTGCTCTGTGTGCTATCAGCCTGCCCGCCTCCTCAAACACAACCAACTCACAGCTTCACTTCAAGCGGCTCTCCTCAATCTGGTTTCGAAAAGAGCCACTGACGGAGGTGAATAAAAATATTCCTCTAACCCTTCATCCTAACCCTCTTCTTCTGGGAAAACTCTCTGAGCTTATCATTAAATTTAATCAACATTTAAATAATTGTGTCTGTAAAATGGTTTTATTTTATTGACCAACACTGAAGTCAACTCAGTTTTATGTTTTTTGATTGCCTGGCTGTGTGCTCATCAATAACATACAATTACGAAACAGCACATGTGAATGTATTATGTTGACATTAAAAAGTGTTTTTTTGGACCATTCACATGGAATAAATTCACATTTATTTAACTTCATATCTAATATCACCTGTGAAACCCCTAATTCACGTGTGATCAATGTGCATATACGTTGGTTTTTGGTGGTTATAGTACATTTAACATGTGATATTTCTGCAATGAAACTGCATGTACATAAATAGATAAAACCAGGACACTTTTCTCAATACGGTGGCTCATGAATGTCAAAACACAGCACTGACTGTTGTGTTTCTAATCAGGTTTCTAGGTGGGAAGAGAAACTCAAGAAGAAGGCTGGTTATCTGATTATGTAATTCACGGTGCTGAAAGAAAAAAAAGATGAGAATGAAAGATTTATATATTATTTAATATGTTGATTTTCACCTGGGAGATTCTCTTTGAATGTTCAACTGACACACTTTTTTTTTTACAACTTTGTTCTTGTGTTATTAGTTTTGTCCATCATTTTTATAGCAGTGGTGGGAAATAATAATGTAAAATGTGGACTGCAGTATTTTAATACATTATCACTTTTACTGAAGTAAGTGATTTGAATACTTCTTCCACCGCCGACTGTCTGTTATGATAACATTGTTCTCACAAGGTCAAGAGCTGAAATCTGGGAACTAGCTCACTAAACAGAGATCAGACCATTGATTCAAAGCTGTTTCGAAAAGGAAACAAGGGTGAGAGGTAAATGTATCGCCCAAACATCCACGATAGTTTGCAGAATCACTTCCTGTTTCAACTTTACTCTGTACTGTTACATTTCAGCTGCGCTCACTTTGAGTTTTACCTTTGAGTTTCTTTTTGTACTTTGCTGGGTTAAAAGTTATTATCATATCATATTATCATATTATATATCATTATTATTGTGAGAAACGATGGCAGAAACTAACACAATAAGATCTAGTATGTAATAAACCTGAATTATGATGTCAGAAAAGGAAAACAAAATGGAAAAGGTGGAAAGCCTGTGTCACACACTCACACGTGGTTTAAATTCACAGGACAGTTTACATATTTTGTTTGGCCATTTTGTTTGGACTCAGTGGGTTTAAGTTACCAGCAGCCTCAGGGAGTAGACATAAGCATTTGGCTGGAGGCTGGTGCTCATTTCCCATCAAGTGATTGGAGAAGAGATAAAAACTGGCTATAGATATTTAATTTGTTACTGTTCTGGGTCACTCTGAAGAAAAAGAAGGTTATACTTGTGAGGAAAACCTTGAGGTAAACACAGACTGCTCTTTATTTATCCCATCTCTCTTGGTTTTATCTCCCATTTGAGGGTCTGTTGGTGTGCAGAGAGAAGGGAAGAAGCGTCTGCGGCGGGCGGAGATAAGGCCTGTTGTTGTGGATGTGGGGGTGGGTGGTCTTATTTACCTGTAGCTGAAGGAGCTTTCAGCTCACTGCAGGCCGCCGCTTTACATTGTGTCCCCCCACAGCTCTGTCAACACTCACCCTGAGCACCACAGAGTCAACGGGCCTCGTGCATGAGGACCTGAGGAGCATATGGTCACCAGCTCAACGTGTACGCTCTCACACAAATAATGACACAATCATCAAAATGTGGTGACATGAACTCTGGCATGTGGTGGCTCTGACTGCATGCAGTTGTGACAGTAGTGTGTCGTAAAAAAAAACATTCACATGTATGTTATCATGCAACATCTCAGTTATTCTATATTTAAATTTATATTTGTCATTGTCAGTGTCAGAAATAACTCACTGGTTCCTACTGAAGACGTAAATCTTTAAAACACACAAATAAAGAAGAAGCACATTGTGGATTTGTTGCGGACTATTTTCAGCGGTGGATTAATCCACATTATTTGTGGCAGCAGGATGGTGTATGTAAGACTGAGTCAAAATAAACTACAGTGTGTGTACATGGTAAAGAAGGAACAATGTGGCTTATTTATGTATTTTTAATAGTTTTTAAACAACAATGCAGCTCTATGGTACAGAGGAGGAAGATTTATCAGGCTGTGACACACACACACACAATATTATATATGTAGATGCATCAGTCTTTTTATGGGATTTGTTGACAACAAGAAATATATAAATGTCACCAGACTTACTCAAGTTTGGGGTAAATTTTTTAGGCAAAAATGGCTCGTTTAAAAACACATTATGAAAGATTAGAATGTTTAAATATTGAATAAATCACAACACAAACAGTGAATGAGGTTATTTTTCAAGTTTATTATGTAATGTAATATATTTTATGTTTATTATATATCCAGAACAATGGTTGTGTTAAATTATAATTAAAACTTTCCTGTTTATTTAGTTTGAATGCACAAATCAATGTATTTTATATTTTCTACGGTGTGATCACTCTCAGACCCATAATCAGCTGTTTTCTGCTCTTTCTCCACATTTTCCTCTTCTCTTTATTTTACTGGAGAACAAAATTCAGATGTAACCTGCCTCCTTATTTTAGAAACTCGAAAAAATCTTTTGTGAAAAATCTCAAAAGGTTGTTTAATTCATTTCACTTCAGTCCCAGTTTAAATTTGTGTCAAATACTGGTCTGTATTGATTATTTGTTTAATCTGTTTTATAGATTTGAGGCTATCACCGTGGACATCATGTCTGCTTTTTAGTTTAGTGATAGCTGCATCTGTGTTGTGTGTTCAGTTATTTATCTGACATTATTGTAACACATAATCATAACATTTGTTTGACAGCGAGAAGAAGCACAGACATGAACTGCCACATACCTGCAGATATTTACTGATTAACACAAGTGTTGATAAATCTGCATTATGTAATCTTTGATGCTGTGTTGGACTTTAGACTGGATCTGCAAGATTGTTCAGTACTGATTAGTTTGTCTATTATAATTAAAGATATATTGGTAAATGGTTTGATTAATAACAGATCATAATAAAGGTGGAAAAAAAACATCATAAGTGGCATTTTTCCACATTTTTCCAGACAAATCATTACAGCCCTATTTTAAACACTGAATGGTTACCAGAACATCTTGGCTGCAGCTGCTGAAACCTTGGTTTTGAGAATATTAGTCTGATTTCATGAGGGAGGGTCCCTTTATTTGTTTCCAGGACTGAAAACAACAACCAAGCCTCTTGTTCAATGCTGGTAAGTAGCAGGTAAACCAGTTTAGCAGGTGAGCCCTGATCTCAGAGGCTCCATGTTTTTTTCTGAAAGGCCATTTGTGAGTTCTTGGTTTCCTGCCCTGTTTGCTCATTTGTGTGAATGTGGAGAAAAAAGGAGTCAGTGTCCAGATTGCGGTACATCTGCTGTTTTCGGCGGCATGGCGAGGCCTGGCCGCTACACCACGCAGGTGCTGCTCCTTCCCCCCTGAAGGCCACATTCTTCTATAGCCATGTGCTGCCTGAGCAAACTGCGCTTCTGAGCAGGCCTGTCCCACCGCTGACTGGCCACTGCCCCGGCAACATGCATTGTTGCTCTATGCAAATCCGCTCACACTGGGACAGAGGCTCGGGGAGGGGGTATCCTGAGCTCAGTAGCCGGGATAGAGAACGGAGGCCGGCCAATAAATGAAAGTTTGCCTTAAATCCTCGGGATAATAGAGGCAGAGGTTGGGGCCGAGCCTCGAAGCCGAGATAAACAGAGGGATTACTCCTCGGTTTTGCATCACTCACTCTCCTCTGGGTGGCCCTTAACCGTCAGGAAAGCTAAGAGGGGAGAGGGGGTGGCGAGAGAAGAAAAAACGTTTAACGCATGGACATTCACACAGCACATAGGGGGAAAGAAGTGAGCCTAATTCCATCAAAGACTGAGAAATTAGCAATTAATTTATTCCAACCTCCCCACCCCTGCTCCTTTTCTATTTTCAGCCCAATTGTTGGTTAGTTCTGCAACATCTGGTCCAGAACAGTCACTGTGCCTGATGACTGATGCTCCCTCCATTAAAGTAGAATGGCAAAGAAAATCTTCCCTTTTTCATTCATTTCTTGTTCATGGGAGATTAGTTTGGTACGATGTGAAAAGTAATCATTAAAAATGTTGCTCTTTTTGCAGGCCATGCATAACCACCGTGGGCAGTGCCTTTATTTGCAATTGTAATTTAAAGAATAATTAAAGAAGTTAAATGATTCTGTAAATGTAGAACAACTTGAGTCTTTGTGCTCAAGGGTGCATGAACCTCTGCCTTATGGCTGGTTGCTCCGATAAACTCAGTAATGAAAGAATGTAGCGCCGCACTAATGACAAATTTTGAAGTGTTTTGGATTTGCTCACTCTCCTGTCTTCGGCTCACACTCCTTCTGATGCCTGACTTTAATCTGGGCGGTGCTGAGGAACAGAAGCCACTATGAAGCGTTTTCACCATATTAGCAAGAAAAAACTGATTGAACGATTTGATGATTGACTTTGTTTAATCGAAACAGAAAATGACAAAATCAACAAAACATCAGAGATATAATTCAATGACAGGGATGACGGCCAATGATAGCAAAGGCACCGATTAAATCTAGTACAATATACAGAGTAAAACCAGCACAGATATCCATTCAAATAGGGCTTATTTTCATGATTGATTAATGTGACTCTGATTTGTAAAGTGTCAATTATAGATTTGGTTTATAAAATAGTAAAATGTATTCATCACAGTTTCCTAGAGGCCACAGTGATAGCTTCAGGTTGAGTCCAGAACTCAAAGATACTCAATTTACTACGGGAATCATCACATTTTTACCACTGCTTAAAAAATGACACAATTAATCAATGATCAAAATAGCTGCCAGGGAGGTTTTTAATGTTTGCAAAAGACTCATGAATGATGATGAGACTTTCTACATCTACATTCATGTGATTCATCAAATGAACAATGTGTTAAACCATTTAACTATCAATCATTCAACTTCAATTTGCTTCTTCCTTCATCGTATTTCTTAAATCAGCACAGGAGGATGAGAGAGTGAATGAAATCACAAATAAACTTTAATAAGCTAGACACTGGCTCGTTCAGTCACCCTTGGAGAAAATCCTTGACTCAGCATCTTCTCGGCTCAAACCTCGAGCCGCTGCTTTGTCTGGCGTAAATTGGTGAGTAGAGCCTTGTATCAATTGCATCAACCTACTTTAGAGCTGCAGCAGCTTATATACACCAGCCCATCCCAAACACACACACACAGAAAGACATAACCCCAGCTCTGGTGGAAATGAGATGTTGACATTATTTAGGATCATTGTCCTTGATAGTGTAGCCAACTGCTGGGATTTTGCAGATAAATCCTTCCACCTATATCCATTATAGATTTTACCACATTGGTTAGATACTTAATGTTGGCTTCATAACACAACCCTCAACAAGTTCAGTTGGTAATAAAATAGACAAATCATCACAGCATATGCCTGAATATTTCTTGAAAATGGTCCCGACTGGGAGGTTAGGGAGAGGAAGGTGAGTGATGACAGCGATCTGTTAGCAGCTCCTGTGGAGGTGACCTTGAAGGCTGTGGTTGTTCTGGGCAGGTCCAAGGTGTCACTGTGGGTAACAGGCATCACTGTGAGGCTGGATGGGGCTGAAAACAAGCCTACAGTGCTTAGGCAACCTCCCCTGGATGATTAAAAAATATAAATACATCAGCAGGTCCTTGCACGGTACAGTTTTCAACATAAAGACGTACTTTAACAATGGTGGACGTACAAGGCGACAATGGCGTAGTTTTATCAGATATTTCATGGACAAAGAGATAATGTGAAGGAAATACTCCCCGGTTGAGTTCTGTGTTGGAAAAATTTTAAATTTGAATAAAGCTGAAGCTAAAGAGATGATGAAGATACTGTTGTGAAGCCCCGCACTCCACGATAAACTACAAGTTAATGTTTATGTTAGTTAATGTTAGCTTGGTTAGCTTTAATTTTATGTAGCCCGACTTTAAAAGGAACTGGAGAGATTCAAAGGTTGGTTAAATGAATTGCAGACACACAATGCTAAAGAGAATATGATTCATTTTTAGGAGGGGCAAACACTACAAACACTAAGGCCTCTGGGTGAAAGAAGATTTTACTAGCTGAGTTTAGCGAAATAGCTTAGCTGTCCATCAGGATTAAAGATGAATCCACAGGTAATCTAAGCTACACAAACCAGTTCTTAACCTTAACTTAAGCAATCTTATATCCTAACTCATCCTTTTTTATGATGCTAAGCACTTGAGTCCACCCTAAGTGCATACTAGCCATCTAGCCTACAGCTACCTGAGCTAGTTAACTTAGCAAGCCTTCCAAATTTCCAATATAATGATGACAAAAGAGACAAAAGAGGCCGCCCACTATAGTTTGTTCCTCTGCTACTTTCTTTGCCATCTAAATTAGCTAACATTCTAAAACTAGTCAATTTGATTAAACAGCAAAGTGCCTAAAATACTGTCAAAATGTCACAATAGTGCGGCAGATTTAAAATATCTGGTTCAACATCAACGTGAATGATGTATTTGTTCAAATTTAGTGTTCCAGGGGTGTTGTTTATCTCAGTTGGTAGAGCATCTCCCCCATGTACAAATGCTCAGTCCTTGCCACAGTGGCCCAGGGTTCGAATCTGACCTGTGGCCATTTGCTGCATGTCATTCCCCATCTCTCTCTCTCCATATTCCTGTCATTCTTCAGGTGTCTATACAATAAAAAAAATCTTGAAAAGGCCAAAAAAAAAAGAAATCTTTAAAAAACCAAACAAATTTAGTGTTCCAGTGATTCAGCATGCACAAGACTGTGTCTCTGCTGGAGCTTGCAGACCTAAAGGGTATGCAGTCATAATGAATACTATTAGTTACACCTGTATTTGACAGGTCAACATGTCTGCCGTGAGAAAGATGAAGTCCTTTTGGCTATCTGCCAAAAATAAAGTCATACTGACTAAATTACAGTTTGTGTCATAGCATGAATCAGTCAGTGGTGCAGTATGCAAACAATGAATGAAATTAAATTTGCTTCATGGTAAGTTTGATCAATTCTCAGCTTGACTGTATTGGTTTTATTGGTTGTTCTACATGACCCCAAATTTAAGACACAAACCTGTAATAAGTAACTGTAACTTGTTTCGAATTAAGTTAGAGAATTGCCTAAATTTTGAAACTAAGACCTAGTTAGGTGTTGTCAGGTTCAGGTTGGGGAGCAAAAAATTTGTTGCCTCCAGTTTTGTCTTCAGTTTAGTTCGGTTGTTCAAACAAATAGGTTTTGCTTTAGAACAACAAATGACTTTATCAAGTCTCATTGTTTGATTTCACTTTTATTTTGACGTGATCTTGTCCAGCTGCTGTCAAAGTATCAGACAGCCATGATATTGTCTTTTCCCATGATCCTCTTGGCAACGTCCCGCCTAGGAAAGCAGCCCGACATGACAAAAAAATCTTGAAAGAACACAAAGGCACAAAGGGGCGGAGGGCACAGCAGCAGAGGCGGCCGTCTCGGGCCCGACAGAGGACTCGGCCTCGCCATACAGCCGGGCCACTCCAATTCTGAGCGAATGCTAATGAGATTGCTCTGATCCCTCCGGTGCTTCCCATGTTTTCAACACCTTCAAGGACCACATGGCGCTCGCAGCATAAAGACAACTAAATGAGAAATCTGAACGTTTTTTTGTGATGCCGGGGGCCTCTTCGCTTTTCAACCTGGCCGCCCATTCAGTGTACCTCCCCGAAAAGAAAAGATAAGAAAGAGACTGCTACAGGGGGTGTGGATGAGTAAACTTTTTAGGAAAATGGCATATTTGCGAACCTGAAGTAATAATCAATTTATGGCCACGCAAGGGCAAAGCCTTTGACGCAGGAAGAATCATGGGTTGCATGAGATTGAAAAGGAGGCAAGAGAAAGAGAAGGGAGATGCTCAAATTTGGAGGCTGTTTCTCACAACCGCTGTAATGAGATCACTAACATCTTGAGCCGGCCTCCACTATAGCCGCCAAACAACAGGCTCCCAGATGAAAGGTGAATGGGCCTGGGTTCCCGCTGGCTGGTTCAGAAGCACTTTAATAGCACAGCGCTCTATGAAAGGTTCCTGGGCAGTAGCTCATATTAGCGGCGAAGCACACTGCTTAATAGGATGATGCCTTTTGGCTTTTGTCATGAGATGATTAAGGGCTTCGTTGTCACCGGTGCCTGTTGAGCACAAGGCACTAGAATCCACTCTGCTGGGCTTATTGTCTGAGTCTATGTGGTAGAAAGGGGCCCTTTTGATGAAAACACCTCTCAGGGATCTATCAGGTGAGCTCTGCTTTGGAGTCTCACATCTACGCCCCCTTCAAAATATCTCAAGTGCTTTGTTTTCCTCTAAAGACCCTTGAATCTGTCATCTTGTTCGGACAAAGACAAACGCCGCTGAGGGGAGCAGCAGAAAGATGAAACTTGCTCATAATGGTCCTTGAATAAAGAAAATATGTACGCACGCCTTTAATTAATTTACCTTGTTGTATTAACTGTGCAGTAAGCGTTTTGCCTGGGAGGTGCATGGTATGCGTTGGGTTTTAAATATTTAAGTCAAAGGTCTTAATTGTGGCCGGCCTTTTATTGAAGCTTGCTTGTTATCGTCTCGATATGGCAGTAATCTTTCATGTACAGTCTTGTTGCACGATACTGACACTCACTGAAAAGGAACAAGTGGATTTATGTAACACACAGAGTTTCTTCCTTCTTTCAAGACAGACAACTCTTGTTAGGATGAATATTTTTAGCCTCATCAAAGCGGTGTCTCCTTCGGTCATTCACACGTTCAAGAAACCTCAACGCGCTCAGTCAGTCGAAAACATTTCTGTCAGGTTTAGCACGATCCCCGGGCAAAAAACATCAATGAAAAGGCATTAAATTAGCACTTTTTATGTTTTAAATAAAGGAGAGATTGCGTGTTATATACGATCGCCACAATTTACCACAGAGAGAAGGTGACTGAACAGGATGAATGTTGGCCAGATTGACGTTAAACAGAGAATGCACTATGTCCATTTTTTTACAATCAATGAAGGTCCTTTCAATCAGGAGAGCTTTATACTCGGGATTAGTTTTGGTGACTTAAGAAGCTAGACTACCTCCGTACCCCCACCATCTGCAACTGCACCCCCACACCACACTCTCCTTTACCCCTCCAAACCCCCCTCACAAAAATAGCACAAGGATACTGCCAGCCTTTTCACTCCCTCCTAACAAGGCGACTCCAAAGCACAGGCCCACTCCAAGTAATTAAATCAATCCCTTTGTGTTCCCCAATATTCCCCTTCAGTGGGTGACTGCCCAAGATCTGATTATGGCTCTTCATGCATATTCAGGCTGAAGCTACAACTTGTCTCGAACAACCTCTTACTTTTTATACTCACGTCATGAGCAGCCAACATGCATCAATTTCCTCTTTAAAAAAAAAAAATTAATAACCCCTTAAACTTTTTTTACGTACGCACTAAAATCCACGCTTTGCTCCAGCAGGATTGTGAAATGAGGAGCGGTCACTGACTCCGACGGCTCAGGCATATTTAAGAGAAAGCCGTAAGATGAGGAGAAGTTAGGGTGGGAGCCCGAAAGACAAATTGGATTAGCAAGTATTGGATTAAAGGTAAAACGGAGGGATAACAAACAAGAAAAGCTGCCTGTGATCACAGGGTTTAATATATTTCTTTTCCTCTCCGATCCCTTTCTTCTCTCCCTCCCCCTTTTCTTTCTTTCTTTTCGAGTAAAGATCCCAGGCTTAAGACAGACTTATTAAAACTGGGATTAATTTGTAATGCTCCCCTAACCCTCGGGGTCAACCAAAGATTTGTTATCTAAAGCAAACAGGAAAAAATGTACTATAACAACACAACAAGGGCTTTAAACCCATGTCTGTCGGGCTTCTGTGAGATTTTAGCTTTGTACGAAAGGTGTTATCCCTGAGATATTTATTTGAGCAGCCAAAGGAAACCCTTGTAGGACAATCCTACTGTGGATAAATGTCATAATTGTGCCAAATCTGTGCAATTATGGAGCTTTTCCTCATAAAAAGCAATAAATAAATAAAAAAAACCTCAGATCCCTTGGAAGGAATGTAAACTAAAACATGCAAAACGTGTCCAATGAATCAAGATAATTTTATATCTAATCTTGATAACAATAATGGAGCATTTAAAACAGGGGAGAAATAAATACACTCCTTTTCCTTTATTAGAAAACATCCTGTGTTTAATCAGCGGATGATGAGAGGTAACTGTTGAGAGAGCAGGCCACTCTCATTAGCCTTATCTTTTTAATGTAGCACTGCCTCAGATTGTGATCTTAATCTTATTTGGTTATGGAGGCTTCGTTCACTACGACAAGCTCAAAGACCTTCAGGGAACAAATCTCTGCAGAAAACCAGCGCCTTGTTTTCTGCGATGGCTTTGGGTTTGTTCCTTGGGGGTTCAAGGGGCCGAGTTGACCGGCCTCAGAGCCGAGTGGGCCTAAATCTCTTGGCCGGTTTCCCGTTCCAGTCTTGTTCCATAAAAAACTCCAGTCTTTGTTTCCCCCACACTTTTGTGATTTCTTCTCCAAGCACTGTTGTGTTGTACTGATGGACCACAGATTTCATAAAACATGACCCATCCTAAACATTAGAAAAAAGTGATTCCATTCACTACATTTTTTGTAGATGTTTATATTAAATTTTAAGTACTAAAATATCTATATGTAATATCATGTGTTTAAGGGACATCCCAGCAGTTAATTTTAAAGTGAGTATATAACTATGAAACTGATAAAGAGGATGAAAGCTCTGGAAAGAAGCTACTGTGGACTTTAAGATTTCTCGTCTGAAATGTTTATTTTTTGCTCTTGTTTTTTGCACTTGTTGGTCTGAACGCTCAACACCACAAACTGTCTGGATAACAGTCATGATGCTCTACATCAGTCTCCTCCAAGGGTCTAAATGCAGGTTATATAAATGTAGAGGCATTTCCATCTGACAGGAGACAAACTCAAGAAGAAACATAAAATATTTGTAATGTTCGGCTTCAAAATAGTTATATTTAAAGGCTATCAGCACAAACTATTGCATGAATTAGATATTACCTCAGAGCTAGTAGTAACAATTTGCACCAGAATCAGCACAACTATATGAGTCTGATTCTTGGTGTCGATCAGGGCGCTGGGCTGTGATTTGTGGAAAGTGACCACATTTTGAACTTATTGAGCCATGTGGTAACGTGTGTGAACATATGTTGGCTGGGTGTCTGAGTGTTTAAGCATTACTGAATTTCATCTACAACATGTCGCCATACTGCAACGTAACACAGGAAGAAAAACAAACACTGTTTTAATTTCAACGCATAAACAGTAGCACAAGACAAAGCTATGCCATATTTTTTTTTCAAATGGGAATTCATGTCCTGTCTCACAGTTTGCAACACATTTCATTCAAACATTTGCTGCATTTGTTGATAAAATACTATCTGCCAGAGAAGAACAATAAAATTGGATGATTCTGCTAAACTCTGGACATTTTACATTTAAGTGCAAGTGCAAGTCTCACTTTTTACAATATCTGCACATGGCAACTATTAAAGGTTCGGGAAAGATTGTGACAATGATAAATATAGTGTGGCTAAGGTATAGTTAGGCAACCATAATCTTGTATGCACAGCACATACATTTTTAAAAAATGATTTAATGATGTTTTGAATTTGAGCTTAAACTATGAAGGCAGGCACACACCTGCCATTAATAATTCTGCCATGTTCTGATATCGCCTACAGACTTGTACTCAAACATAAACACTGCCATAAAGATTTTCTCAATCCTCTTTCCTAATATGTTAGTGTCAGGAATATGATGACTAACAAAAAACTGGACTCATTTCAGCTGCTTGGTTTGGTCTTTCTGTTTCATATTGTATCACTATGTCTAACTTCTCTTATGATGAAGCTGTGATATGAAGGACTCCTTTACGCTGAATTGCCAACTGATACTGCATGTTTCTCTGGGCTATACTCAATATAGTACACAATAATAGTATATTGTAACCAATTCTGTAGCTGGCTGTTGTTGTTGTTGTCTGGACTTACTGTTTGGTCTTTTAAATGCCTGTGGTAGGCTTAGGATGGTAGTGTATTGGTAAAAGTTTGCTTGCTTACTTATTGAGTAGGCTGTGTATGTGCCTGCATTGGAACCTAGACTTCTTTTGATTCTTGGGTATACTATTAAATACAATCGTACTGGTGCCACTATGGTTAGGGCTAGGGCAAGTAAAACTTTAGGGAGTTTAGGGAATGATCATGGTTATGGCTAACAAAAAAGGTAAATTTGTGATGGGACACAAACTCCAGTCTCATGCATGACAGTCGAACATCCTGTACAGATTTGAAATGTTCTGTTTGCGCCAAAATGGAAACAATTTAACTATGTACCTGTTTACATATTTAAAAGTTTATTTAGAAGTACATAGCACCAAGGAAAAATGAACAAGTCTGTGCAATGAAACGCTCATGGTGGGGTTTGAAATTGCGTGGAGAACCAAAATAGCACACAGCTGCAACGTGATGGAGATGTGCCCAGTGTGGTTTCTACCCTGTTATGAACGGGGCACATTGGTCGTAAATTGTGAGTAGCAGAATAACCCAACATGGATGGAATTTCTACAAATATTGTGCTGCTTAAGGTACATGAACATCAGTATATAAAGTGAGCGGTAGAACCGTTCACATCTCTAGAACCAGCAACCACAGCTCACATTTGATCATCTACGTCTGGCTGCCTGGGTGTTTAGCAGTAAACCTGAACTCCAGGTTTCAAAGTGTCAGCGTGTCCCTGTTGGTCTGGTCTTGGACAGAAAAACGTCTTAAGTTCTTAAGTGTTGAACAAAAAAACTGCTCAAGTCTGCCATCAGATATATCCCCATAGAAAACTCAGTGTTGAAGCATGTTCCATTATATATATAAATGTGTCAGGCAGTATCTGCTCGTGTGAGGTCGGTAATCTAATCTGTGGCCCAACAAAGAGAATCCTACATCTGTGTGTTGCCATGGGTATTGTCTTCAGTCACTTGTGATTTCTGTTTAATAGACGTTTGGCTGAAGGCCCGGCACCGGCAGTCACTGAGTGACAAGCTAAATTCTTCTTAATATTTCTGCCTCTGCTTGCACACATTCCTTGCTGAATGTCTTGTGCCAACACAGATATTTAGTTTTTATCATTTCTGGAAATTAATGTGGACATCATCTTAATATGTGGCTACATACAGCTAGCTAACAGAAAAAAATCTGACTGAATCAGTTGTACAACTTTCTGTAGGTCAACTTATTTGGTTATGATAATATAATATAAGATACGCTTAAAAAAGAAAAAAGAAATAGGAACTTTTAAATGAAAACATTTTTTTTACGGATGTAGTGGACTCACAAACATACACATTTTGACTTACAGTATTATTTGTTCATTTAGTTTCCTTATCTGTGATACAGCTGTCGGCATTTGTTCTCCTGTTGCTGTCTTTGTGACGTGTTCATGTTTAGTGCAAAGTGCAGATCACAGGGATAAAATAACTTTTAATTGTTGTTTTATGACATGCAGTTTATAGAGCCGAGCCCAGATAAGTGTATGAGCTGACTGTGGGTGGCCTCATTGACAATCAAACTTTGGCAGTGTCACTGGATTCTTAAATAATATGATTTCTATTTTAGGGATTTTCCTTTTAAAAAGCTTGTTGACCTCAACAACAGAAGAAAAGGTGACAGCATGAATCAGCCTTGCTTCATCCTCGCCACTGAAAGTGTGATCAATGTCTCTCGTGTCCATTTTCTATTGGTAATCCTCCACAAATTGCCCTCCGTTGCAGTTTGTGTATCAGCTATTTGCACTGGATTAATGTGAGTCACTGGTGGCAAGTGTTCAAATCAATGTTTATTAATGGTTTCTTTAAGTGTTTAAAGATTAAGTCATTAACATATTGATGAAGTTTTCGAAGTTGCCCAGGGAGAGAAAAGGAGCCGGAGCTGGAGAGGGTTTGACGAGCTGCTGAACTGACGCCAGCCGCCAAAAAACAAGAGGCTGAAGAGAAAGAAGAAGAAGAAGAAGAGCTGTGTGTTTCCTGAGAGGAGGGCATCAGGCGCTGCACTCAACAATTCTTCTGTTTATTAAAATACGGCACGTTGCCAAGAAAATTTCACTTGACACGGTACACACTCAACTCCTCGACTACAGCTACATCTGGTTTAAATTCATATTTATTAAACAAATTAACATGGAAAAACTGTGAATTATTAATGAATATGAGACGGGTTTTTTTAGTGTTCTTCTTCTTGGGATGCAGAGCAGTCAACTCCAATTGATTTTACCATTCAGCAGCGACCTGCCGCAGCCCTTTGGCTCACCATGGTAATTCTCTCTCTCACCTGATAAGGTACCTGATCCATAATAAATCAATTCTAATTAGTTTTAAGTTTGGAGGGAGAAGAAGGGGGGCTGCGCTTTGCTTAGGGGGCTCTCTGCTGTTCGCCCTCCCTCCTCCCATCATCCTCAGTTGTTTCCAGCCGCCAGTCATCTGCACACCTGATATCAGTTAATCTCCTGATTATTAAGTGCGGATTATTGATGGAGGGGTAGCGGCTGTATTTGGTGCTGCCTCTTGTATCAAGGACATGCGGGTTTTGTTTCCTCTGTGTTTGTTTTTTAAGGTTGATTTGTGTGTGTGTGTGTGTGTGTGTGTGTGGGTGGATGCGTTTGGGTGGGGTGGGGGGGGTCAAACAACACCTTAAACTTCTCCTGATAAAGGTTTCCTGCCAGCCTGAAGTGTGAAAGCGATTGAATCTCTTATAGGAGCCGCTGGTCGTGCCTCTGCAGGATATTTTATCAGCTAACGTTCAGTCTGTCAGAAAAGACAAGATGAACAAGTGGTCAAAGACATCATCCGGTATCTGAAAAGTCACCAGTTTGATTCCTGCAGTTTCATGTCCTTCAGCAGTCATGTGACTTGCCCAGCTCCTTTATCTAGCCAGAAATTTCAGCAAAATGAAAGAAGAATATTTGTGGTGGAGACCTGTGGAGACATGGTAGGTGCTAAATAAGTAGTTACTGTAAAGTTTCCAGCAGCTGTTATCACATTCATTTTATATGAAAACCACCTCAAACCTAGAAAACGTTCAAAATTCGAAATTACAACATCTTCACATGGGGTTTGTTATGCACAAACTGAATAAAAACAGATGAATGGTTTCTAACTATACAGCCCCGTCTCCTAAAGATTACATGCCTATACAGCTGGGCGTGGCTTCCCAAGTCCTCTCACCTATGACCAGTCACCTCACCAACTCTAACCTACACAGCATAAAGACCCGGCTCACTCATCCAGACTCTGTCAGACTGTTCACTCTCCTTTGAGGTTCAGACACTATGGCCAATTGAACTTTGTTTTTGTGATCGCCTGTTGTGCTAACTTCCGCTCTCCTGATGTCTCAGGATTATCTCGCCTGCCTGCCCACACCTGCTATGTCCAGCCCAGTCTCATCTTCTGCTCTGTTGTTGCACTCACTGCCACCACCAGCCCTGCACCACTACAAACGCTCTGGCCACTTTGCTTCTGCGAGACATTCAGCAAAGACATTAGCATCACCTCTAAAAACCGCTTTACAGACTCATCATCTGTGTTGTCATCATCCCCATTGCTAAACCTAACATACTGCCAATTTGCAATAGCAATCACACTTTGTATGAAACATAAATCTGCCCACACGAAGAGGAAACATTTATACTGAATATATTTGGTTTATTGTTGGTGCCTTTCATTTGTTTTCTTATAATGACATTTAAACAATTTCTGAAAGCAGTATAACCATGTTTGTCTTTAAATTTACCCGATTAATCCTTTGGGAACCTTGAATATCAGTATCAAATCATCAAATAGTAATCGAGACATTTCAGTCCAGCACAGTGGTGGACTGACTGATCTAGTGACTGTGACATCCTTAGAGCATCCTAGGCAACTTGAAGCCAACACAGAACAAGTCAGTCTATATAAGCCCCCATATTAAAATGCTCAACTTCACAGCAGAAATAAACATGTTTACAAACAGGTACAAAAATATATATTAAGGCTTAAAGTTAAACACAATAAACAGCATGGCTGCTTTGAGTGGAAGGTGGGTGCCATCACAAGTGGTTGGTTTCAGGCTTCATTCAGCCACACGTCTTTCCCCATTTTTAGGTTAGCCTGGAGACAGTGGAGGTGAGTCCGCTAACATGGTGGCAGCTAGAAGTACCAAATGACCTTCAAACTGCTCCATGTTTAGCAGTCTATAGTGTCAACAGACAAATAAGTCTTAGTAAGGACAGACTCTCAAATTTTTGAGACAATTGCTGTTGAAATGGCAGCAAAGTTAAACCAACACACTAAAGAAAGATGAAATCAAAGAACAACAACAACAACAACAGAAACCTTTCAAAATAATTTAAAGGTCCGGTGTGTAGGATTTAGTGGCATCTAGTGGTGTAGTTGCTGATCGTATCCCTCACCTCACCCTCTCCTTCCTAGAAACTACAGTGACCACAAAACATACAAAAGGAGCCAGTGTTTAGTTTAGGTACCAAAACAAAAAAATTGCATTAAAAGACAACAACTTTAAAATAATAACAAAAAACAAATTTAAAACATAATAAACAACTAATTTCCGTAAAAATAAAAGCTATGTGAAAACACTTTTAAGCCTAAGAATAAATAAATCAACACAATACGAAGAAGCCTCCATCCCCCCATCACGAAGAAGCAAGGTCGAGTTGTGATTCCCCAGTTAACAATGTGCCACCACACCTCATCCCTGCCATTGATTTCTCCACCATTTATTTGTGTTTTGGTTCATGCTCGGGGTCTCTGTATTTGAAAGTTGATGCTCCTCTCTAAAAGACGGATTCATGCATAGACTCCGCTACTTTTGTAGTCCGTGGCGGTTTTATATGATAAGCTTTTTTAGACGTTCAAAATCAATATGTAATCCTGTGCAGGGGCTTATCCCCAGGACTAGGCCATTTGTGGGGCTCTTTGAGCTTTGTTACAGGTCTTCTGGCAGCTCTGTGCTGCAGATTGATTAGCTGCAGTGCCAGAATCCTATCAAATGACCGGCTCTGATGATGGAGCAAACTCTCTCAGCGCCTCTAGTTGACTGGACCTGGAGATAAGGAAGGATGGCAATTCCCTCCCTCCTGCACAGGGGCAGAGAGGGAGAGCTCTTTTCTGCCCTCTGCTCTTCTGCAGCTCAGAACAGGATCTGGAGCTGTTTGGACGGTGTTTGTTCACATTTTAGGACATTTAGCTGAGACTTATCCAACGTGACGTACAGTGAGAGAAAGCTACACTTACCGCACCAGCAGCTGTGTGTAAATTAGATTTTTAATGTTATAATTTATTAGAAAAAGAATCAAGTCCGAATAAAAAAAAGTATGAAATTAAAGACAGTGATCTGTCTCGTTCTCATTCTGTTTGAATGGGCTCGTTTTAGCCTTTGTAGATTATCAACAAGTTATCTACTTTCTCTGAGCATGCCTGCACACTTGAGTTAAGTCAAGTATGTTCTACAAAGAAATACTATTTCTCTTCCATTTGTTTATTTCTGAGCACTTTCCTGTGCAGTGCAGTCTTTCTCTTTTATAGTTGACAGGGAAACAAACTTCATGGAAACAGAATGCTCACAAAGTGTTTGACAAAGCTCATTCTTATCTTTATCTGGCGTATTTCTCATTACCTGCTGCAGAGCGTGTAAACAAGACACCTCTAATGTCCAACAACTAATGTAAAGTCTGACCTGAGGGAGGACGCATGATGTAGATTTTCAGTCAGTCAGCATTGAGTTTGATGCCAGACAAGTTGGGCTGATTTCGGTAACACTGGCAGACCAAATGTGAACCAGTTTTGGCTCATACTGCCAGATTCAGACATCTGAATCAACATCTCTAAGGTTTCCATTGCTTAAAACACGCCTGATGTTTCCCCAGTTGGAAAACAACTAAGCCAAGCAGAGCACTGAAGGTGATGATGATACCAACAGCTGTTGTAAGGTTGTTGTAAGAAAAAAAACAACTCTCATTTAATCAAATTATTAAGTTAACATTAAGTTAACTTCTCTGACAACCACAGCAGCTCCTATGTTGATTGAAAATGATGAAGGGATGGATTCACTTGCTACTGACTATTGCGTAACAACAGCCTGTTACAAACAGAAAAAGGGTAATATGAACACAATATCAAGTTTTGAGTTTCAAGTATATATCTGAATAAATGAGTCAAATGAAATGACAAATAGAAGCTGATTTTCAGAAGCAAACATTGATTTTTTTTTAATCTATAGTCTATAGCACTGGACCAACTGTGGGCAGTTCAAATCTCACATTGATGAGTTACATGTGAACCAACGTTCAGCCAAACTATGTTTGCTTTGTTAGCATGTGATATGAGCATCAATTACATGAATGTAATTTGAGGTGTTTCCTGTTATGAACTGAAATGTCAAAATTCATGAAAATTGACGAAAATACTTCACTCAAACCAAAGTGACAAAAACCTCTAGCTGCGCTGCTTTGTAATCAAATAGTGAAATCTTGTTTACATTTGGAAACTTACATTTGATATCAAAAACTTAACTAGACAATAAACTTGAAATTTCATATTTAATGGTGAGTTTTTACATGTGACTTTTTTGTCAAAGTACTGCTTTGCTAATTGCCCTTTCGAAAGCAGTCATTTTTCCTCAAGAAATCTGGGAAATGCTTTATCGCCTTCAATATTTTCTTCTTTTTTTCTTTTTTTTTTGGTACAGGGAGGGTGACGGAGAGCAGAATCTGTGCATTCCTGTGTGCCTTGCCAGCGCTCACATGGTTACCGCTGCTACGCATTGTTAGAGATATCTGAATGAGCGCTGGCCATGCAAGTTTTAACGTGATTGCCCGAGGGGCAGCAGAGTGAAAGAGTGAAGAACAGAGCCAGAGAGAGGAGAGGAGAGGGGGGGCATAATCCTAAAAGGATTGGAAGTTACCACCCCCCCACCCCCAACACCCCCCAACACACACAACACACACAACACACACATCGAAGTAATTTCCTCCACACACACACACACCTCTGTGTTTCAGGGGGTGATGGGTACTGGA
Organism: Larimichthys crocea; assembly: GCF_000972845.2. Classification (NCBI taxonomy): domain Eukaryota; kingdom Metazoa; phylum Chordata; class Actinopteri; family Sciaenidae; genus Larimichthys; species Larimichthys crocea. The sequence goes on along the minus strand of NC_040020.1, from coordinate 29,346,045 downwards.
TGGGGTCAGTTGGTTTCGTGGCTCTGGTGTCTGATTTCTCCCTCCTCATCCCCCCCTTCTTCCTCATTGTTTGCCTTCTTAATGAGAGGGGAGGTGCCACAGCGGCTGTGATTGACAGCTACATACTCCTCTCTCAGTGCTCTTCACTGTGTCTCTGTGAGGACCCTCTGCTGTCTCTACTGTACTTGACACTGAATGACGAATCGTTTTTCATTTCCTGTTTCTGCTGCGGCTCCTCAGGTGTCTGTCAGTCTGTCAGTCAGAGCAGCTGTTACAGCTGATGGCTGACACACAAGCAGCTCTCATATGGAGCAGCACTGTAAAAATACACCAGCTGAGAAGTCTCCAGTCCCCAGTAATGATAGTTTCGCACAGCATGATCACGTTAAACTCCATCGTTGGATCTATGGTTAAACCTGTATGGATTTAAAACACTGGTTGTGCTTGCAACAAGACATTATTAAACTGGGTGACTGAAGCTGGACTGTCATTTTGCAGAAGTTAAATTAAGAAGACAAGCTCCTCCTTTTCTTTTAGTACTTTGATCTAAAGAGTGTGAACGGTCTCTGACATTTGCTGGCCCGAGGCAGATCGTTTCTAGACACCCAGAAACATTTTAAATGACATGGCAGCTATTTTGGTTTTTGACATAATCACTCTTTGGCCTAATGAACCCTGACCTGTTATTGTTTTGAACCAGCTGTGAGTGAGCGCTCCACAACTACTTTTACTGCTGTTTGTTTCAATGCATCTCATTTTAAAGGACCAGTGCGTAGGATTTGGTGCTGATTGCAGCCCCTTTGCCTCACCGTCTTCTTCCTAGCATGAAGGAGAAACTACTGTCGCTGTAAAACACATGACAAACATAAAAGAGGATAACTAGAGTCAGTGTTTAGTTCTATCTAGGCTGTAGAAACATGGCAGTCAAACATGGTGGACCTCTAGATGTAAAGGGCTCATTGTAGGTTAACAAAAAGATATAAATAAACAGTATACACTAATGAACACAGTTATGAATATTAAATTACCTTTCTGCTGTGTAATGTAAAGAGACCCCTAAATCTGACACACCGGACCTTTAAGTCAGTTTTTAAATACAGAACTAACTAGAGTACTAAAAAGGTGTGAACTCACTGACATTTGTGGGCTTGATGCCAACATGTCAATAAACATTTTAAAAGACCTGGCAGCTATTTCGTTTTTTGAGATACTCATTTTTATTTAGTTTGAACCTCAATAAAAACACACACACACACACACACACACACACACACACACACACACACACACACACACACACACACACACACAAACAAACAAGCTATCCTAACCAGCTTGGAGTGAGCACTCACCAGCTACTTTTACTTCTATTTGTTATGATTTCATTTCATTTTCCTACTTGATAAAGTAAAAAACAGTAAAATGTAATATTTTTTATGAACTAAGCTTATAAATAACTGACATGGTCTGCAGCCTTTTGCACCAGCTTAACGTAAGTTGGTATGGTTAAGTTGTAAAATTAAAGTGCAAAGTCACTCAGTTGTGCATGTGTGTTTTGGCATCACTGTTGGATGAGGCCATTTTTATGTAGAATGGTTTGATTGATGCACGAGGAGATCAATTCCAGCTGCGCATGACTTCTTATTCATTGAGTTTGATTTATGAGGGAAACTTTATTATGTTTAATTTACTGATGATACACCACATAAAACTGTCAAACATGTACAATGCATTATATTAAAAATATTATAAAGACAGGTTCACATTTGTTAATCTGTTGCCGATCAGGTTAATAAAAAGGTAATTTTACAAAGCATACATTCAAATCCAGTACTAATTATTTACTGAACTGAATTTACTGAACCCCAAAAATAGTTTACATTTAGATAGTTTTTCACTTGTGCTCGTGTCAGTAAAAGCTGGATTAATCTTAATTTGTTTAAAAGTAAAAATAGCAAATCCAAAACCAACGTCAGCCATAAATGCTTCAAGATATCATCATAATAACTTTCCTTAAATTTCAGTATAATGTTACATATAATGTTACCGCATCTCTTTATTCATTGAGATTATTCTCTGCTGGCTCCTGTCTGACCAGTTTGTGTTGAAGTTATTTTTCCAGGTGAGATGACAACGGCTGCTGTTATCTGCTCCACTGAGCCAAGTTCGTCATTACTGAGATGTTGAATGCAGGAAGAATGTGTCAGCTGGGTGGACTGACTGAACTGTGCAGAGAGAGACTTCACTATCAGCCACCATACCTGCAGGTCTACAGCTGATCCAAATCATTCAGGTATTGATATTTTCACATCACTACAGTACCTACAGTAGAAGTTGCATTCTACATTTCCATTATTTTCTATTTTATACAACAATAAATCAATAATATGAAGCTTGATGAGTCAAGAGGGAGAGAGGACTCAGCCATAGTTAGCACAGTTACTCATGGGCAGGGAGGAAATGTTCAGATTCAGTGGCATAAAATCACTCTATGCATCTTTTCCCTGTATGTTTTAATACTGTTCACAGATTTTGATCAAATTTCCACAATTATAATATCATTTGCAATTTTCACTAATAAAACTTTTACATTTTTATGTATTAAGAGGAGTTTAGAAACCTAAAAATCAAGAACAGCCAAAACCTTTTCACCATAAACCACTGTGTCTCATGGGTGTCATGTTTTTTATGTTAATGTAACATTTATAAACTGCACTGCAGGATTAAGAGTAAAGGAAATTGAGTTTTAAATGATAAAAATTTGTCAAAATGTTTACAGCAGTTATCCGGAAATTTCATCGCAGCGCGTAGAACAGTTGGTGTTACATAATCACATCTCTACGTCACCGTCCTGTCACCTTAAATGTCACAGAGAAGAAGTGTTTGTCTCCATCACAATAACTGAATTAAAATCAGAAACCATTGTTTATTTTGAATTCAAGTGCTTTGAAGTTGCTGAGACAGTTTAGGCCTTTAAAAACACACTCACACCACTGTTTTTTACAAATCTCTATAAATCACAATAAAGAAGTGCAGTGTTACTTGTTGATTTAGTCCCTCCCGTCAGCATTACTCTGTCAACTCTGAATATTTGAATTCAGCTCAACAATCTGTCAGTTATTATTTAAATGCATTTAAAAAAAACTGAGCTGCAAATCCACCAACACGCTTTAACACAGTTTATCAAATGATCATCTTCATGAAATCACCTCAAAGACTCAGCAACAACTGAACAGATGATCACATAACACACCCTGCAGGAAGAAATATTTGATATTTCAGCCTCAAACATGACACCAACCTTTTAAACCAGAGACAAGTTTGCTCTTTCAAAAAACTTTCACACAAATAATTTCAACCACAAACACTTTCAAATTGTCCTACCTGAGAGTCCCAGCAGAGCACAATCTTTTCCTGGTGGATCCACATTAGTGTCAGACTAGAGGTGTATTCTGGTTGTCTTGGTCCATGTGTTTTCTTCTGTCCCATGTCCACCCGCCTGCTGAGCTGCACCTCTCCTTCAGCCTGCAGCAAAACTCACAGATTTAAAGGGCTTGTCTGCCCTGATCTGTGTCTGCACGGCAGATTCTGTGTGTTTTTTCTTTTATGAAGTACAAAGTGTGCAGCAGCCTGGCCGGAGCCTTCTGGATGCTTTCTGACAACCTGGGATTTTATGCATCATGCTTTTAATAAGCGCCAACAACACAGACAAGAAGCCTCTCCAAACTTAACCCCCACCACCTCCAACACACACGCATGCACGCGCACACACACACACACACACACACACACACACACACACACACACACACACACACACACACACACACACACACACACACACACACGCACACACACACCTCTTTAGGCTGCCTGATCCCTGGATTTACGGGCTTAGTATTAAGAAAATACTCCTGCAATTTGGGATTAGACCCCAAAAACCCTCACAACAACAATGACTCCATCCATTTGATATCTTGATACTTGTGATCAATCACTGGCTTTGTTGTCGACGGCCACAGACAATTTCTGAGAACACACAGAGGAAATGAGATTTCCAACATATTCATATTCATTTACTGAAAACAACCTGCCAGTTTTTGATTTCATAGATATTTTCCTGTCTCCTCTTCCCGAATATAGAATTAATGATTGACAGTGAAAATGTTAATTTAACTCATATGTTAACTTTTACATTTACTATTATGCATGTTAATGTAGTCACTTTATAGTATTACATTTTTTTAGGCATGTGTTCAATTATTACATATTAACCCATAAACCTATAGATTTGATTAATTATCTATGTTTCTATCAGTAAAAATTTAGGCAACAAATAGATTTACAAGAGCAGAACAAAACACACGTTTTATTACCATTCAAAGGTTATTTAAGTCAAATAATTCACGGCAGCAGCAGCAGCTCTGCTTTAATTAGCAGTTGCTCATGTGCCAGCCTGTATTTCAGCTTTTTGCTGCCAGGTTTATTCTAACATTTTTTTTTTTTAAACTGAATCTGGTTGAGATTTTTTTTTTGTGTCATTCAGGGAGGAAAACATCTCCTGTATTCTTCAAGGGAACACAGTATTCATGAATGTATCTGCGCAGTAATATTTGGAGTTAAAACAAAGAATTATCTGTAGCTTTTGCAACACAAAATACTTTCATTTGCACTGAGCATTGTGGGCCTCAAGGCTGCAAGAAAATAATAATAATAATAATAAAAGAATGCTGGGTCAGTTAGCTCGCCATTAGCCACATTTTATGCTAACTGTTTTTAGCAAACTGATGGTTTTATTTGTGACTTAGGAAAAAAAAAGACTTTTAATCCATTTTAACTTGTCTTCCTTCCTTGCAGGCCAAATATGAAGACCTGTGCTTTAACTTCTGTGCTGTTCAAATTAAATTAACACAATTTAAGCACACCCACTCCCATGAATTAGCCCACTGTTTATTGTGTCCGTTTCGTCTTAAACTTAGCGCCTAAATCAAACATTTGCGGCTGTAATGGCAGCCTCGACTCTCCTTCAACTTTCTGACACCGACGTTCCAATCGCGTCACGTGGTGCGTGCGCTCGCAGGGGGGGGCGGGGGGGGGCGGGTGTTTCTGCGCCAAGCTCGCGTTCTGATTGGTCGTCTGCGTCACCAGTAAGGCCGCAGAGCGCTGTGATTGGCTCGGAGGACGCAGATCCGCGTGCTTCCTTGACTCATAGAGGCGCGGGCCTCGGAGACGAGCCTTCAATCTCCATCCGTCAACACCGGCAGGAGAGAGCACGAGCGCGCAAGAGTCAAAACATTTATTTTTTAATTTTTCTGCGTTGAAATGTTCATTTTTCTAGCTCCCAAACAGCTGTGAATTACACGCAGAGCTGCTCAACCTGCTTTACTTTTCGCTAGAAAACAATAATTGCTCCTCCATGTGGATATTTCTCGAACTCTGGATCTCATTGCTTTGACATTTAACAGGATTTTTGTAAACAAGGAGCCTGAGGAAGGTGAGACTATTTACCTGCTGCTGTTTGATTTCATCTGTGCAGTTTATTTATGTGTGTTAGCTCTCATAATACCTGCAATAACAACCACTAATATATTATTTAGTGCTACAGTTTTTAATGATGTTTGATCATGAGCTCATACCTAGTATTTTGTAAGCTCTCGAAATGATGCAGTGATTTTTTTATTTTTATAAAACGAAACATCAATAAAATAAAATAGATTTTAAAGTAAAACCTTAGACGATGTTTTAGTCTTTGAAAAGGCTAAAATAACAGAATAATGCTTCACAACATTAGTAAATGAAACTCGCTCATTTTATGTTTTTCAAATATAAAACAGGTTAAACTTTTACAGTTTAATTAGGTGGACTTTATCTGTGTTTCCTCCTGGGCTCAGTTCAGCCCGCAGCCTCCTGTCCTGATAAGAGCCTACTCTGCTAATTGTCGCCCTGTAGATCTAATCTAAATTGTAATGGAGTTCATTTGCACACAGTTTTGACGCATTTACATTGCGTGATTCGGCTCCTTCCTGCGGTTATGGAAATAAGTCGCGCTTTATTTAGAGTGTTAACGCCTCAGTTCAGATTCACCAGGAGGCCCACGGCTCCTTTCACGGCACAGAAAGCTGCTATTAGTCCTAAATTTGAGCATTTACCTGCTAACAGGACCCCAGTGGATTATGGAAATTCTTATCTAAATACATTGTCTTACACTAATACTAACAGTTAACAATTAAGGCTGTTTATTAAAGCTGCAACAGTGCAGTGTAGGGGGAAAAAAATCAAAGTTGCAGGATATTTATCAACACTGATAGAATTTTTATTCTTTAAATGTTTGTGCCTTTAACCACATGCTTTTATTGAAGTTATAACCACTGTTCAGTTTTAGGCATGTATTTATAAATATCAGGTGACACTGCAGGTTTAACTTATGTGAAAACGTAATTACATGCTTTAGTTTATGCATTTTACAAAGCTTCTTTCATCACAAAAAAAAAACAAAACAAAAACAAAACGGCAGGAGATCTATTCAATAAATAAACTCAGGACATGCAAAATACCCTGCAAGTCAGCACATGAATATTAGGCAGAGAGTATTAGTCTAAACAAAATGAATAAATACTAATTAAAACAAGACATATTTAAGAATATAAAACCCAGAAGCAAAGAATAATAATATATGTAATCTCTCCGGGAATTCATTTTGAAGTTATTGGCCGTTTATTCACTCAGAAGAAGTCTGTGTGTTTGTTAGGATAAATAAATCGTGCTGATGAGACGTTCACGTTCCTGCACTGATCATTCACAGGTGAGAAAAGTCTCAGGCGGCCTGTAATTTAAAGGTGCGTCTCCACAGGTCGATTTAATTGTGAAGATGTTGAATTAATTAAAGCGTAATGAAGATGTGGAGTGATAACGGGGCTGTTTGGTGGCAGGGAGCGTCTTTTATAGATCTTTGAGGAGGAAAGCCTGAGAAAAAGTCCGATGTAATGAAGTATTTGTCCCGTGAGATCAGACTGAGCTCGGTGACATTTTTCAACCTTTAATCACTTCTTTACCGTCCTGACAGCAAACTGATGTTATCTCCGGCTGAAGGCCCGGTGTCACTCGGTGTTTCAGATTAAATAAACTGTTGGGAGTTTTGTTTTTTTCACGTTCACATCCTCGAGTTCGGTTTCACCACGTACGAGTTTACGCATCTTTGAGGCCTGGTCGTGCCTTTTTCTTTACATGTTAAAAGCTGCATATATCCGACGTGCAGCAGATACTTATTCCATAAAACAAAACCTATCTTGTTTAACATCTTTCCATGGATATTTTCCTTTAGATCAGAGTTTATTTCCTCTCTCATGTCATAAATTGGTCCGAGGATCATTATCGAGGCCATTTGCATTCGTTGTGTGGTGCAATCACATTGTTGGTGATTTAGAAAGTTAAACTCTGCTCGTTTTTAATATGAAATGTAAACTTAGTATCTAATCAACAGGATGATTTACATTTTCTGATTACATCTCAATGTTATGTATACTTTTTTTTTTTTACTTTCACTGTGTCACTAAATTAAAACTCTATGAAATAAGTATTTATATGACAGGAAAACGTCTTTAAATGTGTTTATAGTCTGCACCTTAGTTCAGTTAAACGTGTATTTCTATTTTATAAGCTTATGTCTGTAAACTATATATTAAATTACGTCAGGAAACATATATAGGTTCACACACGCAGGTATTTGTATTTTCAGCGCTCTTCATCATTTACCATGTTTCTTTCTCCCGCAGGAGCCGACCTTCACACCTGAACACCGGCAGATCTGCACCTTTCTGTCCGTCCAGACTCCGGTCTCCCCCTCCGTGCTTCTAGCATGATGTCTTATCTCAAACAGTCCCCGTACGGGATGAACGGACTGGGCCTGAGCGGAACTGCCATGGACCTGCTGCACCCATCTGTGGGGTACCCAGGTACGGACTAGGCCAGCCACCGTCCTACGAGGACCCAAATTTATAGTAGTCCCAAAACATTTCACAGGAACATGTATAGATTATTTTACATAATATTCCCATGGTATAATATCCCCGAAAACTAAACTCTAAATATTATTGGGATCTGCTGAATATTTCTGATATAAAGTTGTGTGCTGCACACAGAGGTCATTTTTACGTAGGTCTGTCACTTTGAGGTTGGTGAAAAGCTCATGTCGAATAAAATTAATTATTTTGAAGTTTTAAAATGATCAGCTGGTGAAAAAAGTTGAATTTTTATTCATGCTGTTAAATGAAACTTTGAGTGTGTTCAAGTTTGTGCTTCTCACTTGGAGCGACGAAGTTTGTTGTATCGTTTCTGTTCACTCTTCATGTATCATGAATCGGAAGAATGTTTTTAAAAGTTGAATATTTTTCATGAGATGGAAAAAACGTCGAGCCACGAGGTAATTAACCCGAATTAAAAACTGCGAAACTAAATTACGCATTTGCGCAGGAGGATCTCCGAGCGCATGGCGAGATATTGAGTCTGTAACTTTTGGAGGAGCATTAAAGTTGTGTTTAACTGTCTATGACGGGATGATGAACATAGATTGATTTTTTTTTTCCTTCCAGGTAACCCACGGAAACAGCGTCGGGAGAGGACCACCTTCACCCGGACACAGCTGGACATCCTGGAGTCGCTCTTCGCCAAGACGCGCTACCCGGACATCTTCATGAGGGAGGAGGTGGCGCTGAAAATCAACTTGCCGGAGTCCAGAGTGCAGGTCAGAGAGTCACTTCGGCTGCTTTACGTGTCAGAGGCATTAAATGTGCAACGTTTAACTTAATTTAAAAAGAAATATGATGTTTTTCTGCATTTAAGAGCTGTTTTCTGAAAGTTTAATACAGTCCACTTGAATTAAGTATATTTAGAATTAGTGTCAAAATAAAGTTTTGATATAAAAATGAGAGAAAACAAACTAAAGAAATGCAGAAACTCGGAGGTCACATCAAAAAGCGTTCAGAGTTTGAGTTTCGTCCAAGCTGATGGTTTGATGATCTACTGTTACATCTAATTTATACTAAATTACGCAGCTCAGGTCTTAAAAATCTGATGGACTTTCTGTTTACCACCTCAGGCCTCTGCTCCATTAGCGCCAGTGTAAAAAAAAAAGAAGAAAAAGAACAAAGTTTAGCTGTTATTGATCAAGTAGAGACAAGTCTTTAATCAAAGGAGAGAATTTGGCTGAGCTCTGGCAGAGCAAAGGACCAGCTTTTGATGTGGTTAGCGTTCTTTAGAAAAGGCTGTGAGAGCTTTTCCATCCCCGGCTTTAGCGGCCCTCTGCTGGGCTTAAAGCTGCAATTATGGCTGCTGCCTCTCTGCTTTCTGCTGCTGCTGACAGGCCGCTTTTACTTCCACAGCATTTCCTAATGCACCTGTGACAGGCCCAGTTATCATTACTGTAGTATCATTATTGTAGTAGTGTATGTTTGAGGAGGTGAACTATTTAAACGTTGCTATAATATAACTACCACTACTCCTAATGAATTAACCCAATTTTTGTGCCTGGAATGTTTGCTTCACTACAGATGGATGACAAGAATAAAGTCTTACTTATAATTATGATATGACAATTATAAGAAAATAAGTCTTACTTATAATTATGATATGACAATTATAAGAAAATATATTTTGAAATGTTTTTAAAAAACAACACAAACTCCAGTACATGACATGTTTCATGAATTCACGTACAGTATATATATGTAGATGTGCTCATATGGTACAACATACAAAGTTTCCATTATTGTCTGGCTGTTTTCCATGTCGCCTAAAGACATTCCAGCTCTGATCAAAGAAATAAAATAAAAAACAACAACAACTAAAAACTGGAAAATAGAAACATAAAAGAAGATATATAAGAAAATCATCTTCCACCTTGGTTGCAACACTGAAATATTTAATTGTACATAAATTAACAGTTTCCTCTCAAATCTTGCTTGTTAGACAGGTACTGATTTTAATACATGGTTACCCATGAAGTTGGAATAAATTATGTTAACCTCTCCTCATGAAATTATTGTAGCAATGTGATTTATTCTTGATAGATAAAGGGTCAGTTCACCAAAATCACACACAAAAAAAAACAGTTTTGATTTTATTTGTGCTAATTTTTAAATATCTGCCTCCAGCTCAGTACAATTATCTCTTTCACCGTTTCTACTGAAGACATAGTCCCTATAAAAGCTGTGCACAGTCATTGTATATGTATCTTTTCTAGGGGTTACCCAGAGTAACAGGAACATCGTTCCAGGAGAGATGTGTTACCATTAATTTTTAAAATGTAATTTTTTAATGCTGGTAGAACTAGAGTCAAAATTTAAGTCACATCTGTTGTATTGAGGAGAACCTAAAGAAACTGAAACTATCTGCGTGGCTAAACGCCAGCAGAGTGAGGAAATATGTTTGTTTTAATTTGGGTGAATTGTGCCTTTACAGAGTGAGACGAATGCCAAATAAACACACAGATTGACAGAGACTGGTTTTTCATTTTCGGTGCTGTAGTCATTTAGCAAAGAGTCTTTGGATAAACTGCAGGCAGCAGTAAAGGTCAAAGGTCAGAGCCACAGCGCCTCGGTGGCATCATGTGAGAGGGAAGGTGTGAAGGAACTCAAGGTGTTAAGTTCCTGCCAGCTCCGTTAGATTTTGTTGTTTTTTTTCATTTCTGACCGAGTCGATGCGTGATGCTGACCTTTTGACCTCTCCTCCTTCCTCAGGTCTGGTTTAAGAACAGACGTGCCAAGTGTCGGCAGCAGCAGCAGAGCAGCAACAGCACCAAGGTGAAACCAATGAAGAAGAAGTCGTCTCCGACAAGAGAGAGCACCGGTTCGGAGAGCAGCGGCCAGTTCACCCCACCAGCGGTGTCCAGCTCCTCCTCCTCTGCTTCCTCCTCTACCTCCTCATCCTCTTCCTCCTCCTCTGTCTCCTCCGGCCTCGTTGGTCCTGGTCTGATCAGCACCTCTACCTCCGTCACCGCCCCAGTGTCATCTATCTGGAGCCCGGCGCCCATCTCTCCGGCCCCGGCGCCGGCTACGCTGCCCGATCCTGCTGCCCCGACCAGTGCTTCCTGCATGCAGCGCTCCGTGTCATCTTCTGCCACCGGGGGAACGCCCTCCTACCCGGTGTCGTACAGCCAAACGGCAGCAGCGTACAGCCAGGGTTACCCAGCCTCTGCATCAGGCTCTTATTTTGGCGGTGTGGAGTGCGGCTCTTACCTGGCGCCCATGCACTCCCATCACCACCCGCACCACCCACACCAGCTCAGCCCCATGACTGGCAGCTCCATGTCGGGACACCCACACCACCACATCGGCCAGACATCAGGACACCACCATCATCACCATCACCCATCGCACCACCACCAGGCATACAGCGCACCCGGCCTCACCTTCAACTCCACAGATTGTCTGGATTACAAAGAGCAGACGGCGCCTTCGGCCTGGAAACTCAACTTCAACACCTCCGACTGTTTGGACTACAAAGACCAGGCTTCATGGCGTTTCCAAGTGCTGTGACTTCCTGTGTTTCTCTTCTTCTCTGCTTACAAAGAAGTATTCTTTTTGTTGTTGGTGGTTTATTTTTGAAGATCTTTTAAACTAATAGTAGAGACATTTAAAAAAAAAAGTTTATTTGTGAATGAACTGAAACGATGCACAGAAGCCTGAAGCCTGAGCAGCAGGTTGAGCTCTGTCGTTATCAGTGGATCAACTCGTCCAGGATTATTTTTCTACTCCAGAACTCGAGATAAACTGACCCAGTTACAACTTTTGAAGGCCTTTAATAGTAAAATTTCAGTGGAACCTGCAAGACTGTGCGTGTCTGGGATCGTTTCAGTGTTCAATAAATGAACTCCCAACTTGATCTGGATTATTCTTCAAAGAAAAACAATCAACTTTGACAGAAATAACATGAAAAGAAATCACAAATTAGACTCTTGAGTGGGCTTTTTCTAAAAACTTTTTTTCAGAAACATGATGCTGCTATGATTTTCAGGTTGCTGATGTTCATTTCTATCTGATTTCCAACTTGAATCTTGTTCAGAAACTCGTCGTCCAGCCTGTGGGTGTTGTATTTTGGAGATTGAATTGCAGCACTTGTTTATAAGGTGAAAGATTTTGCTATTTGTTCTTTGCAGAGTAAAGAAAATAAAAAATGTGAACTAGACACGCAATGTCAGTATTCCATTCAAATTTGAAAGATGTACATTCGTGTCTTTATAATAAAGTCTTGTTAAAACATGAGCAGTCCAAAGAAAAGTTTATTTCCACAATGATCTATTCAAGTCCGCTGAGTCCGCTGGCATTTGTCTCATCAACAGAGCAGCAATCAGTATAAACTAATTATACTGAACTGGTTTGACTGGTTTAACAGTGTGAACAGTGACACAGAAACAACACAAAGGGTGGCTGTAATATGTGATTATTTACACTTTGATTTACAAATAAATTGTTTTGTATTTATTCAGGGTAGTTTCACCGAGAGCTGTCTTTGTCATTTACACGCACAGTTACACACATTCACACCTGGAAGCTGCCTAGTATAAACACAGTCTGATCTGTTGGCCTCGGAGTAGCAGCTAAGACATGAAATGCACTAGAAAAATCTATTTAATCAATGGAGTCATCACAATGACTGTATTTATCTTAGGCGATGAGACTTAGAGTAAATCTGTGTCTCATCTTTCACGTCAAGTTTAACTTTGGTGATTTCTGAAAATGAAGGAAGCGATCATAGCTTAGCATATAAGCTGTGCGGCACATTTTATTATACTTCCTCTGTTCGGTATGCTCCACATTAGAGGCACAGTTTCCAGACAGTTATGACACAAGTCATCTGTGAATATCGTACATTTTCTTTAATAAAAAGTGAACATTTAGCGACAGAGTTAGCGACTAACAAGCTAACTTCCTCACTGAGTTAGCTAAGTGAAAGTTAGCAGACTTGCTATCTCGCTGACTGTTTAATGAATGACAGGATGAACAATCCTGACGACAAAATGACAAAGAGAAGTAAACGACTCAGTACAGAGAAAAAAGTACGAAGGAGAGAGCTATTGTCACTTTTAGGGCTAGCATGTTATTGACTTGTTAATTGTTGGCTGTTAGCCTTTGGCTTAGCAGCTACGGTAGCTCACCAGCTATCCCTGATATGTCACTACATCACTGAGCTTTCGAAATATTTTAACACTTTCTGGTTTGACTGGACTTCTTAATGAGGAAGCTCTTATCACCTCTGCCCCCAATGGTATCGTCACAACAACAGTGAAAAACAGACGTCACAATAAACATATTACATCTGAAATGACGAGTTGTTTCAACAATTATTCAGTCAACAAAACATTTTAAAACATACTTGATCATTAAGAATGTTATCAAGTGAAATACCACCAGTAATATGAACACCAGTTTGGACCAGCTTCCAAGATTTATTTGTAATAACACTAAATAAACCACGAAATTTGGCAGGGAATATGGGAACCAGTGTTTTTGATCACCAGGACATCATTTAAAAATGGGTTGCAAAAAAACAGACGTATTGTTCAGCAAGACAAGCTTCACAAATGATCACCACTTTTATGATAAATATAATGTTAACATCAACAGATATGAGCATTTTCTGATGTGCCATGATTGCGGTTTGGTTCAGATATTCATTGATATAAAGTATCTCTAAATTTACGTGTCCTTCCAGTTGATTGCCTGCTCTGATTTTAAACACCTGTCCTAGTTAGGCCACTATACATATCAGGTAAATGTTAGATTTTATCCTGAGGAAGGCAGTGTCTCATAACATCAACCTTTAAAACTTGTAATAAAGGTTTCTTTGAGAGTTACGAGTGCAGGTTTCCTCTTCTCTCTTTGGTTTAGGTTTAGGTAAAAAAAAAAGAAAGAAAGGAACTGGTAAAAACTGTGGCGTATTCAGGGTGGTTCAAGTACTACTTCAAGAAATTACAATAAATGCTGGACAAAAAGCATCAACATTGTTTGTTCAAAGACGTTTGTTCAAAGTGGCCTTTTTAAAAGCAATTTCACACTGCCCACACTTAAATTCAGTAATTTCTGCAAATGTTGAAGACAAACAGACATATATCTTCAATTACAACTGGTTAAAAACCAGAAAAAATGTCAATTTTCAATGCCAAAATCTGAAAACACATTATTTTTAAAAGCTGTTAGCTGGAGAAAACATGCTGCAACTCCCAGACTGTGAAGGTAGTATAAATGTTATCTCCGGCACCCGGAGGAATATCCAAACAGCATGTCAATAATCAAACGCCTCCTCCTCCCCACAGAGGTGGACTCACAGCTGGGCAGGTTAGCAAACATGTACACTGGCATCGCCGTTGTTTGTTTGGCCGTGTCGACAGTAATGTACAACTCATTTGATCCAAGGAAAAAAGGGACGAATCACGATTTTAATTAACATCCGTCCTGCTTCTTCACAATGTCCCTCCAGCAGCTGGACAAACAGTTTTCGGTAAACATGGCGTCCAGGACGTGTGTTTGCCCGCTCTGAGTCCTGCTGGGCTTTACCAGCGTGCACCGCTGCCTCATGCAAACACGAGCCGGGATTTACCACATTAGGGCAAACTAATCTTTAGGCCATGTTCAGGCAATCTCTGCTGCTTATTTCTGAACAGCTGTTCTGGATGTCTTATTATCCGCCAGCCTCTCCCAGGGGATGTGAACTTTTATTCCCTGTCTTTGTAGTGACAAAGTGACTCGGCTTTTTGGCTTCTCACTTTTCCAGAAGGCCAATGACAAAATCACTTTGTCTTCTCGAGGGATCACCTCACTTTTCCTGACGAGTCCACGCTTCAGATGACATAAAAGTGTCCTCTCGAGTGCTCCTGAAGAAGAAGCACTGTGGCCCCTCATGTCCTCAGAATGAATGATTCACAGAGGAGGTGGCAGCAGTGAACAAAGCTGCTTCCTGGACTGCATGAGGACCTGCTGATCGAACTGAACCGTGACAGGAGAGGTTTGTGTTGACTTTGCCTGTGGGACTGGAGGTGGAGGCCAATGTCCCATTAGCACCTAATTAAAATAAGTTTGCTTTTTAAATCTTTGTGTTTGTAAGCACAGAAAGAAAGAGCAAAATGTTCTCATGAAAAAAAATATTTGGAACTTTAGAGATTATCCAGGGCGTGATTTGTTTCTACTTTTTGCTGTCTTTTGCTGCCTCACATTTCTTTTGCACATCTGCTGCACAGTGTCAAAGCCTGTCGTTTATTTGAATCAGCTACAGTAAAAGTTTAAATTATTATCCTCTACTACTCCATACCAAGTGTAACGGACGTCACCATTTTGGTTTTCAGAGTCAGAAATGATAGTTGTGCTATGGATAGTTTTGAAAAAATTGCTCACAATTGCTTTCTCATATGGCAGCTAAACAGTAACTAAAATATGTTTCTAAAAACATTTAAGGAGAGAAACAGACAATACCGTAACAGAATCTCGATTCATATTTGATCAGCGGTTTGATCTGAGTTTTGTGAGCCTGTTGAGTTGAGCTGGACGGGTTCTGAGAATGATTGTCAATCACAACATAACCTGCCCTGAAGCATACCCTGCTTTATCGTCTATTTTACTCTGTATCATGGTATATATAATGGTATCATGCTTTACCAAATGAACATCATGCTGTGTGGAAGAAGACTAGAAACTAGAGATTGAGACCATGAACTCACGAGGAAACTGACTGAGAAGTTGGTAATTTCTCTTGACTTCTTTCTTGCAACCAATGGAGCTACCCCCTGGTGGACATTAGAAAGAATGCAGGTTTATGACACTTCTGCCTTGGCTTCACTACAGACCTGGAAGCCCTGTCTACTAATTATAAATGGTCAGTGGTCCATACCAGTCTGGAACGAACATCCCGAACATCTGGATTATTATCAGAGGGAAGGCAGAAGGAAGAATTTCAATCAGTCTTCAAGCAATCTTCTTAGCATTTTGTTAAAAACAATGTCAGACCGGTGCAACATACCTGGGCTGTTTGTTTCGTTGATTCAGGCAGAGGAAGAAGTCAACGTGGATGACATTTCCTAACCTCTTGAAGCCACATGTGTGTCACGTTAAAGTAATAACACAACTTAATCCAAAAAAGATCAAATCAATACAAAAACAGCAAGGGAAGTTTTTTTCTTTACCACCCAGCTGAGGCTCTGCTCTGCAGCAATGCATTGAGTGTTGGCTCCGGTGGTTGGATATAATAGAAGATAAAACAGAAGATGCAGAGATGACAGATTTCCGTAGAGGACGTTTGCATCACCTGTTTACAAAAACACAACAGGATTTTTCGATGGGAAGATGAACTCCACAAATGAACATCACTTTATGATAAATGCTGTTGTTAAGCTATAATTGACCTACACCATGGTCACTTTAGTGTTGCCACCACTAAGCTTTGTGTTTAATGTCCCGGACAACCTGACACGTTTCATTTAGCCACTGGTTAGCAACCACCTTTATTAAGACGCTTTGACATTCACAAATTGGGTATTTTTTGACATGTTTTGTGCTGCAGAACAAAATGTGAAAATCTCTTAAGCATGTTGTAGCCCATTCTGATGTTCTGTATGAACCTCATTAGACACGTAACCAGACTGAACGTGCATGCGCAGTGTGTTGCTGCTTGGTGTTGTTAGCTCCCCAGGTTTTCATACAGGTTTTACGGCGGCATCCAATAAAGCTACTGTGGATTTAAAGTGCGTAGTCACTTCTTCTTCTCACACACACGTCAACACACTGTTAAGACCTTATTTTAGGCATCTTACCAAAAACCTACGAGGTAACCAAAAGTGCAAAAATGCTAACTAATTTCAGGGTTTTAGGAATCATTTATTGTGGGCCACAATAGTACTGTATTTGTTGGATGGATCCGGTTTTACTTACTGTATAGGCAAATCCAACAATCTCACTACAAAAGATCTAAGTAGCAGTTCTAGGGGTTTTGGTCACACGATCTTCATGAGCAGATAAAGTTGGTTTGGTCGCCATCCAACAGTAGATGTTCAAATTTCTATTTTTTAGCACTTAATCTCATCCAGTTGAGTGGGTGTGAGCGTCATGTATTCAGTCTCATGTGATATTGTGCAGTGAAACACGGGACAAACTGATGATAGTAGTAAACAAAAAGAGGAGGGCTCTTCTCTCTGACATTAAACAAAACTGTTAACAGGCAGCAGAAAAATTACAGTAAGTGGCTGAGGAACAGGCATGCAGTGCAAATCCTTCATCTTGCTGTTCAGATCTGGTTTGAACATTTAATAACATTCAACCATGCAGATAAAAATAAAATATAAAATAGATTGCATCTTTTAGATTTGAATTAGGCTGCTCTTTATTTTTCTTTAAAACTCTTGTTAAGACTCAGTTTAATCAACAAAAAATAAAAGATCCTCAGAGCACCTTTCACATTCTTTATGTATGACGACAACAAAAGAGCCACAACCAGCAGCCGAGATGAGTCACAACAAAAAACTGCAGCTCTCAAAATGATTCCTGGTTTGAAATATAATATTCAACCTAAGTAAGAAACGATAAAGAAACTTCCCTTTCCTCTTTTCTTTCTGAACGAGCAGCCGTTTTTTGTTACATGATAATAAATCATACTAATAACACAGATGTTTCTGTTTCCTCATTTTAAAGTTTTAACATTAAACATGAATGACAGTCTTCGTATCACTATTACAATAAACGTGCAGGTGTTTTTTATGTGTTTGTATCCTCATCTGTGTTCACTGCTGTGAGTCAAACTAGCACAGCAGTGAAAAAACACACACACACACAAACGAGCTGGAAAAGTGGGTAAGAAGCCAAATGATGATTTATGATTTTGAACACTTCCAGCATCTCTGTGTATAGTTTCATATGGAAATCCCTTTTAGCACGGCGGGTAAATAGATTACGATACAGTGAGGGATTAGGGACTGCCTCGCCGCTGGCCCACTAATCCCGAGCACAGACTGTCAACAGCCCTGACATGTCCGGGACTCCTTCTGCACAAAATGGCTCCTCGGCTGTTTAAGAAGCCAATCTAGAGACACACACACCCACCACCACCTCCTCCTCCAACATGAATATTCCTATCAGGGCTGTCAGCGACGGGAAAGACAATGACGTTCGTCTTCAAAGAGGGAGATTAGATGCTGCATGAGACAAAACGAGACTCTTTGAAGTGATTTCGCTTCACATTCCAGCAACTTTCTTGGTTGTACGGGAATAAAAGTTTACATGTTTCCCAAAACTTCTGTCAGACTTTCAGGTTAAAAAAAAACATGATCAACTGAGCAGTTTAGAGGCATGAACCACTTTTTATTTCAACGTTTCTTCATTAAATCCAACCTTGCTCTGTTGCTTGTCTAGTATGCAAACTCCTGACTCATGAATAAGTTGACAGCAGTGCCAATAGCTGAAGTCTTGTGTCTGTATTTTGTGTCTTATTTCTATGATGTTGAAGCCAAAAAAAAAAAAAATCATTGTTTAAATTAGAGTCTTTAAACAAAATGTCATCTAAAGCAGTATTCAATACATCACAAGACATTACAACTGAAAACAGACTGATTAAATCTTTATCTTTTGAGGTAAGAAACCTCCATACGCACACAGAGTACCTGCAGAGATCAATTTACTAACTTGAATGCGTGCAAGCCATGTTTGTGATATTTTATTTTGGTTTACGGTCACGTATGTGTAAGAGTGTTTCTATCAAATGTAACTACATTTAATCTGCAATAATTCTGCACAATGAGCATTTTTACTTTCAGTACTTTAAGTGTATTTTGAGGCTAATACTTGTATGTGTGTGTTTTACCTAATTAAGATAACACTGCTGGGTAATATTTAATGTTAACAATAAGGCTTCAGTAATAAAAAAAAACAATGAGCATTAAGTAGATAATAATGTGTTTACATAAAGGAACACTTTTTCTATTTTCTATTTCTATTTGTGAGCAATGATGTCAAAGTTTTGATATCAGGTGGCCAAATATTTTTCCCTGAGGGCCGGATTTGGCCCAAGAGCTGCTGCAATGAAAGCAGCTACTCTACCTGTGTTTTAAATCAAATAAAAATAGATATCGACCAAAGTCTTAAGTTATTCATGTTTTCTGCTGCAGTTTGTATATGGAGCAGTAAAAACCCAGATGACCTTCTTCCATGCTCAGTTATACATGCAGAGGAAAGTAATTAAATACATTCAGTACTGCACTTGAGTACAGTTTGGATGTACTTTACTGTAGTAGTTGCATTTAATGCTACTTTATACTTATACTCCACTACATTTTAGAGAAGTATGTACTTTATTTCAATGTATCTATTTTACAAGTCAAGTAATATTTACTTTGATTTACTATTAACACTTCTGTACTTTTCATTGCTACTAAAGGATCTGAGAAATTCTTGGAAACATACAGTACTACTGTCTATACACTACATCTCTTTCATTAACAGTAACTCTTTGTGAGGGTTGAGACCTTAGAACGTAGACTATTCTATATATTGAATTTAAGTGTTTCTTAGCATTAATAAATGAATAATTAATCCTGTTTCCAACATTGAAAACATGTATGTATCATATCAGAGGTGACTCAGAGACACTGATCAGCTGATATCTGATGCTGATAAAGGATCAATATGACCAAACCAATTAATAAGTCTGTGTCATTCTGCTGCTGTTTCCTGTTTCTCTGCTCTTTCAAGCTAAACTGCCCTCAGGACAAGAATCAGTGCTTTGGTACCATGTAAACAGCAGCTTGCGCTCTTCTATAACCGAGTGTGCAAACTGTAAACCAGACCCTGCAGAACTGGAGTGCATCTTGTTTTCAGGTTCCTACGTTTGATGTATTTGCTTTCCAAGTGCCTCTCACTTCTGAGGCCGTACTGGCTGAAGCGGGGCCTCTCCTTGAAACAAACGGCGATAGGGAATCTCTTTGTCGGGGCCGTGCCTAAGCCTAATCTAATGATTCAGATGACTGGGGGCCGTACTTAGTCGGATAGCCACTGGCTCGCTTCAAACAAGCCGCTACGGGTGGAAGTTTCCCAAGGATTAACACTTAAAGAAGCAGCGGAGAGAAAAAAAAAAGAGAGAAAAGAGAGCTGGTGCCTTCCAGGGAATCCCCATTAAGTCGAGTCTTGGAGTGCCAGAGAGGAATGTGTTTCTGCTGAGCTGTGATCCAGGTCTATTTCAGCACTAATGGAAAAACTGGCCTTGTACGTTTGATCTGTGACTTCTTAGAAAACAATAGAAACATGGTGATGTGTTTTAATTCACTCTCTGGTGGAATCTGACTATGACTTAACACGGGCTGATTTTACTGCTAAATATTTGACACAAAATGACTAAAACCTCTGAAGGTAAACGTTGTTTTTGCATGATGTCTATTCAAAATGGTGTCTAAATTAAGAGTGTCACCTTATTATTTTTCTGGTTTGACATCATTTCAAAAGAAGTTAATAAAATACAGTTCCTATAGTATATGATAGAAAGCACTCGATTAATGGCAAAGCTTCATGCAGTTTTTGCTCACTTTGGAAAACTGCCAAACCGGAACAGTGTAGGCATTCTTCAGTTATTTAGGTAACTCATGGGCAGCAAAACCTGTTCCCAGTGAAGAGTGTGTTAACTTGGTCTAAGACAGCAACTACTTTCCCAATTCCAAAATGTGAAGAAAACAAACAACAACCCTAACACCAAACAAGAACATTAATATTAGAAAACTGTCAAATCCCAGATTTTGATCAACTCCAACATTTGTAGGTGAACTCTGGTGTCCTGCAGACAGATGTGCTCCACACCAGCCTGGTATCACCAGATGGCACATGAAAAATATGCCAAAGTGTTAAGTCTAGATTTCATGTTATCGCAAGACATTTTTTGCTTTTTGTGTGTCATTTCACACCAAAGTCTAATGAGTTATATCTGTGAGATGGTGTATCATTTTATGCACAGTAGAAAGAGCACATCCAGTGGGTGGTTTGTGGAGGTGGATGGGTCAAACAAACACAGGATTTTCAACCAGGAGACTGCTGTTTATTTCCTTAACCCTATACCTAAGCCTAACCACTAACCCCAACATGATGTTCTCCCAAACCTACCCAAGTAATTTTGTTGGCTAAACCTAACCAAACTGCAACCATTTCCCATTGTTAACCACAGGTGTTTTATTGTTGACAAACAATTGTTGTTGATGATGATGTTGTCCGTTCTTTCAGAAAATGCTGTCATGGCATTAAATGACACACGAAATGTTCTTAAAAGTGGGATGGTATTTATTCACCAGCCCACCTCCACATTTTCTGCTACCCTACATAAAGGACAGATTACCTGCTGCATTGACACTAACCATTGAATCAGGATGTAAATGGTGAGGCACACAATCGTCTGGTACGGATGTTATTTCTAGGGTTAGCCAGCTCCGTATAACTGAGAATATCTGAGACTGTCTTCCAAAGGAAAAACAACATGTGTTTATCTTAAGAAACAAAGCAATGGAGTGGATGGAGGGTGATGTGATATTATTATAGTGTGACTACAAATTGGGAGGTAGTTGGTGTCTGAGTTTGGTCTCTAGCACCACTGCATTAAATATTACTAACTGATGCATAAACAGCTGTAAGTATAAAATATATGCATCAGTACAGTCAGATCAGATGTTGTTTACTTCAGAGGACACTCATGAAACTCTTTGGACTCTAAAACATCTAAAAACTGGAAATCAGTAACATGTTTTAGTGGGACGATGAAGAAGAAGAACTGAATGTAAGAAGTCGTTATTATTTCTCTGTTATCTCTCTACTTGGTGTGTCTGCTGACCTCATATTATACATGACATCATTCGAACAGGACACCAAAAGATTTAACAACCCTGTTTTTTCTTGGTCACACAGGTCTTTGTCATTATCCGACCACTCTGAAGGTGTTTGGCTAATTGAGATTCACCCAGGGAGGGTTTCCACTGTTTGTTTGTGGTCGACTTTATTTCTGGAGCTGCAGTAACGAGTCGGAGCATGTGTATGGGTGCTGGCTGTTTGAGGTGCCCTTCGGTGCTGCTGTCACCACTTTGACTGACATGCCTGTGCAACACAAGAAACCCGGGATTAAAGTTAGCCTAGCATAAACAAACACTGACATTTTAAGAGCAGCAGGCAGAGACTTCTGACCGATTTCAGACTCCAGGGTTGTTTTACTGCAAGTGAGATTTTCAGGTCAAAAAACAATTGAAATTATCCCTAATCTCTAAGAGTAGCTTTAGCACAGAGAGGGGTCACATCAACAGTATTTGAGCCTCAGCAGATACATTCCTTTGTGTGAATTGTAAAAGCTGGGAAGTCTAACAAACACAACTTAAAGGACAATTAAACTTTTATCTGTCGATGTCGACAACTGAAAGCGCTTTCAGAAAATTTCCAGTTCCTGTAGGTTCAAAGTTCATGAGTTGGCACATGTTGAAGCACACAGAAGTTACATTTTATGTTTTATTAATTAATTTGTCATTCTCCTTTAATTTATTTTACTTTTTGCACAGAATTCAAAAAGTACAAAATAATCAGTTACAGGAAAGCTTTTTTTAAAAAACAGTTTTCTTTTAAACACAGCTCTTCATGAGTTTAATAGCTTGTATCCATGTATTTCATAAATAAGATAGATAGCTCAGAATGCCCAGCTCTGGTTCTGGCATGACATTGGCTCCACTCCTTGTCAGCATTAACCCGCACCCTGGGCCTGCAAACCTCCTCTTCCTAGTGGTCCATTCATGATATTGGCAAACATTAGCTACAGTTACAGTTCACAGCAGTTTACTTTGCTGTCCATCAGGAAACATCAAAGGTAAACCAAGAAAACATTTCCCCCTAAAATATGATCCAGTTTCACCAAAATCAGTTAAGTAGTCGGTGGTGTGTGAGTTAGTGTTCTAAAAAGTTACTTCTAGTTTCGACACAGAGCACAAAGTTACATAGTGCAGAAACAAGTGCATAGTGGGAGTGAGACACCATTCTCACTATCCTGTTCATGTGTACATACTCTGCACTTTACTACTCTGCACCCCTGGTTAGATGCTAAACTGCAGTTTGTTAGTTTGTTAGTACTTGTTACTTTGTGCAATAACAATAAAGTGATGACATATACTGATTACAAGTCATCAAAATTATTTAAAATCTGCTATTTTACAGTAAAAAAAGTTACACAATGTTGCTATAATTAAAAAAAACTGTGTGTCTTGCTAGCAGCTTTCTCCCATGTGCCTGCTCGTCACACATATAATCCATCCTTCTTGCTAAGAAAGTTGGTAAAATACATTCAGGTTTTCTGTTATTCCTCTTTTCCTGATTGAAGCAGCATGGCTAATCCACAAATTTCATCTCTCATTTTCATCTTTGCAGTATCATTGTTCCTCGCATGATGATGATTACTTAAACAGTTTGTCCCTAAATGTAATTACTCTCTACTTCTCATTTGCTGCCATGGCTGCTAACATTAGCATTAATATTTTGCTGTCGTCTGTGCTCTCTGAGACGAATCTGACCTCCGCTCTCTGACCCTAAACCTCCTGAGGAGGGGCACTCGCTCACACAGGTCAGGTGTGTTAACACCTGGTGGACAACACCTGCGTTTTATTACACACACATACAGCATTTCCATCAGTGCTGTCTGATCACGGCCGGGTCTACTTGAATCCACGCAGGTGTTAAACATGATGATGAACAGACACAGGTCTCCTAGGGTCCCCTGATTTTACCTTTTGTGCCACCATGAGGTTGCCATTTCTGTTTATTTGTAAAATATCTAGACAAGTATTGGATTGATTATAGTACCATTAACATTACATTTACATTATGTTAACATTTAGACAGTTGGCCTTGTTTTTGTCTCTCAGCCCTTAGATATTAAAGTGTGACTAACTTAACTGATTTCAGCTCAGAGAGTTTCTGGGTATTGAAGTCCTTAAATGTAACACAGTTGCCTTTTGGGATGACTGCCTGGTGCAGCTTGAAATATCCAAGTTGATCGCTGGAAAAGCATCATCATCTGGATGAAAAGACGAGTCCTTGAGTGGGTGTTGGAATGTCTGTAAGCCAAGAAAATGGCACTAATTAAATGATTTCTGTTTTTGTCAACTGGTTAATGAAACGGGAAACAGATGGTAGTCAGTCTAGTTTGGCTGAAATGAAAACATTGGCAATCTGAACCAAAAACAGCAGCTGTTACTCAGTTTGTCTTGGTCGAGTTAATGTCACCCAGACATGAAGGAGGACTGGTGGATGTGAATGGATGCAGAGCAGGGAAGATTTGGATAATGTGGCTCGCCGGCAGATCTGATAGCGCTTGTCTTATTCACAAATGTAACACGGGATATGCTCTAATCTTATTTATTTAAGAGCTTTAGGGGCTCACAATGAGGGGCTTTAGTCTAAGCAGAGCTGCAGCCTTATCATTAACAGAGAAGGAAGGCGATTAAGAGCAAATTATAAAACAAAGAATTAAGTACTGAGAGCCAATCTAGATGAGATCTCAGTTAAACTGAATCAATTTGGAAAAGTGTGGCGACATCTGGACCTCACAACGGGGGAAAGTTAATGCTGAGAGAGAGAGAAAAAATCACACATTTTCTCTCTCTCTGCTGTCATTGTGCTCCGACACGAGGAATTTGTTTGAGAAGTACTTCAGCGGACGACAGTTATCACTTTTTATTCCAAATATAAACCGTAAGAAATTAAATATCCCTTATATGAAATCCTGTGAGACACTTCAGGTGAATATTGTAAAATATTGAACTAATAGATATCGCCATGAAACTTCCCCATTTGATTACTCACATTCAGACAATTGTATTTGGATTACAAGTTTTCTGAAATTGTATATTTATATATGCAAATGAGACATTATCTACTTAAAAATGTCTACATTTGCAGACAAGTGTCTGACAGCTTTAGTTACTTCACAAAATAGGGTGAGACACTAGAGTCAAAGATATGTGACTTAGTCAAAAACATTGCTTTCATGCACTGGTCAGTTTTCTTCCATAACATGTCTTCTTTCAGACTTAGTGGATAGAAAACTACATTTAGGTGTTTAGTTTGTGTCTGTAGACAGATGTAGTGGAGTAGAAAGTAGCATGAAAAGAAAATATTCAAGTCAAGTACAAGTACTATTTGTATGAAATGCACAATTATATTTTACCACTACACACGTGTTTCAGCATGTGAGCGCTGGGATTTTGATCAGTCAGTGAAAAGCAGACGTGTTTGTTCCCATCCTTGTATTTTAGCAGTTGCTCATTAAGAAGAGTGAAACATGGACATTATTATCCCACGTTAAGAAGACCTTTTTACTGAATCATTTCTCATTAGAGATTGTAATGCAGTCTTGCCTAATATGACTACATATTTCCTCATGAGGTGTTTGTCACTGCTGGAGGGAATACACTGAGTGATAAAGTGCAGTGTGGCTTCAGTCAGTCACCAGAAATATTTCCTCTGGGGTCTGTGTAGTGCTGATGATGTACGATGACATCATCAAAATTGTCCAATGAACTATTGAGTTACCTGTCAGTCCAGACTTCTGGGTTCATTTGAAATACTTCAAACAGACAGAAGGGTGGGTGTCGTTTAGCTCAGTTGGTAGAGCAGCCGCCCCATGTAGGAAGGAAGGCTCGGTCCTTGGCGTGGCAGCCCAGGGTTCAAATCTGACCTGTGGCTCTTTCCCGTATGTCATTCCCCATCTCTCTCGCTCCCAACATTCCTGTCTCTCCTCAGCTGTCTCTATCAAAAATTTAAAAAAGCTTGAAAAGGCAGAACAGTTCAGATCAAATTAACTGAAAAATACCATTTTAGCTCACAAACACACTCAAACCCCAGTGTGTGTGTGTGTGTGTGCTGGGGGTGGGTTAATTTAGTGACTAATTAAAGTAGAGGGTGACCGCCTGGGTGAAACATCAGTGCCCCCCCTCTCTTTTGTCATCTTTAAAGTGGCCGTAGGAGTGTTAATAATTTGACCCCCCCAAATGTCTCTTAAGTGATGGGGAGGAGGGGGTCGTTTGAAGACTGACCCTCCCCTCTTGTTTCTTGCCCCCCTCTCCTCCTCCTCTCCCCTTTCTTCTTACTCTCTCTTCTTCTGTTGTCTTCTTCTTCTTCTATCCTCTTTCATGCTCCGCGGCCTCGGCTCCTCCTTTTCAATCTGCTCAGCTCAGCAGTCGACTCTTACGGGGTGAACGGACTGGAACTGTTGCTGTTCTCTCTGATGTGTGTGTGGGTGGGTGATATGGTGGGTTGGGGGTGACATAGGACATCTTTCCTTCTTTCTTTCCCTTTTTTCCACCTCTTTCATCCCTCCTAACTTTGTCTTTCTTTGCATCTTCCTATTCTCCCTTCACCCCTCTCTGATGTAAACCTCCTTTTCAGTTGTGGCAGGTTGATCAGAATCAGATTTAATGCCAAAAAGGTTTTCATGTAGTAGGAATTTGCCTGATTTTTTGGTGCATAACAATAAACATAGTAAGAGAAAATGATTGTATTATTAATTATTTTTTTTTTCTTTTCAAACTGTTTAATGTCTTTCACAAATTTAAGGCTAACAATATCACTTGCATCAGCACATATTAATAATTCTGATAAACGTCAAACACAAGCAGCTTTTATGTAGATTTTGCAGCTGTGGTGAGTATTTGTCACTAGTATTTCATTTCATTCAGTGGTTGAAGATGGATTCACGTTACTCTAAGGGCCAGTGTGTAGGGTTTAGTGGCATCTAGTGGTGAAGGCGCAGATTGCAACCAACTGAATACCCTTCACTTGATCCTATCCTTCTTATCCTGAAGCAGAAACTATAGTGATTGTGAAACTATAGCGAAAAATGTGAAAGGTCTGATCTTAAGCCAGTGTTTACTTCATCCGTTTTGGGCTACTGTACAAACATGGCGATGCAACATAGCGGACTCTGTGGAAGAGGACCCGCTCTGATTGAGTCTAGAAAGTAACACTTTATTTGTGAACTCTTGCACATGTGTGTTTGATTCTGCAAAGGCAGATTTTCAGGCAGCCACTTCATATTCTTGTCTCGACATGTTTGAAGTCTCACATCTGAAGTCATACATCTGAAGTCATACAGCAAAAAAACTGAGTCTGAATTTTTTTGTTTTTTTTTTTGTTTGGAAAACTTGAGTAGGCTCAACAAATCCTTTAGGAAGCTGGATAAAGTAGTATAAAGAGTGATAAAGTTTAAATGTAGGGAGGAGCTCATGGTGTATGAATGGATCAAATAGAGGACCGTCACCCAAGAGACTGGATATGTGTGAAGCCTTTCTAAGGTAACAAAAACATAATGCTTCTCATAATCAGGTCATTATAACGATCTCACAACATCTGACACAATTTTAGTAAAAGTAATGATGCCGTAGTTCAGAAAAACTTGATTACAACTGAAAGTCCTTCATTTAAAATTTCACTTAAGTAAAAGTAAAAAAGTATTTTCAGCCAAATGATTCGACTTTATTTTGTAGCTGGTAGAGGTAGTTTATTTTTTATTTTAATGAATTGATTTAATTACGCTGCATCATATTTTGTGAACTAATCACGTTTTGTTTAGAAAATGAAAAGTAGCTAATGGTGTTCACTAAAGTTGACAAAAAAGTACAATCCCTATATATAAAGAAGTATAAAATCAAACAAGTAAAGAACAAGTACTTTTAATTCTTATTTAAATAGAGTAAATATACTTTAGATTCTACCACTCATTTGTTTTTCTGTCTTACACTTACTGTTTCTCTACATATTTGTCTTCATCTTCATCGATGATAAACTTTAATTCAACCAGATGAGACTGAATGAACAAATCTCAAAGTCCTCTTACTCATCTTTTTTCTGAAGTGGTTGTGTCTCAACTGGAAACACATTTGAACATTTAAATGAAAGTTGCAGTTAGAAACAGTAAAAACTAAATAAGTGGAGGCATTTCATCAGACCATCTTTTCTCCTGTTCCTACTTAATTCTTTCCTCACTTTTCTGTATCAATTTCCAATAAGTCACTTGTTATAAATGTTTTTTTTTAAATTGTCATTAATGACTAAAGATTAACAGAACAAAATGCCCTAAGGATCTACTATAGATCCGCACATGAAAAACTCCTTAGTTCATCAGAAATCTAGTGGATTTTGGTTTCACAACTTTTAATATTTACAACTCAGTCCATGAACATCTCTAATGCATTATTAACACTAATTATCAACAAATAGAAAGAAGCCAAAATGGTTATTCATATCATTGTTTTATAACTGAGCTATAAAGCTTTGGTAAACTATTTATTAACCATTAATAAAGCCAGGAGTTACAACTTAGAACCTAATTACAAAGGGCGCTTTATTAGAAAGTGGTACAAATCTTTCCCTTTTTGTAGTCAATCTATTTATCTGTTCTGTCTTCTCCGTTAAACAACCTATTTTAAAAATCCTATGAGAGCGATGACTCCTTTTTTCTATTATTCCTCAGTTCTCTGCGTCCTTCCCTCCTTCTCTCCACACGGTTATATATTTTGCTTGACGAGGCTGCAGGCGGTGGAGCAGCAGCAGCAGCAGCAGTCGTCTGGTCGCTGGCTGCCAAAAATGGAATTAAGTCAGTTGCCAGGCTGGATAAGGAATTGGATTCTCTTCCTCTTCTGTTATCCCTCTGGACCAGATCCTGTTTCCCCCCCAAGGGGTGTGGGGGTTAGTGGTGATGGAGTGAGGAGGGGGGTTTACAGTGGGGTTAGATCTCTGCCAGGTCGCTGTCACCGGAGCACCTCAGTGGGCCCACATCAGGCCACACCTGTCCCCCCCACAAAACCAGGCAGTGTGTCTGGGCAGCAGCTGCAACTGGCCAGGGGTCTGAGTCTCCGGACGGGCCGAGGTCTTCTCCACGCCACACCGGCTTATTTATCTTCACAGGACGCAACACCTGGCCAGGCCTCCACCCAGCTGGACAATAACACTGCTGACTGATATCAATAAAGGCTTTGGAGTTTCATCACAAATCTCCTAGCAACCACGGCTGGCGCCATCATGGACGAGCTCGCTGTGTCGAAATAACATGCAGCGTACATGGCATCCTAAGGAAATCATAGATAGTGCTACACTACTACAGAAGGTATTGTTGGGCTGAGTTAGAGCCTTTTCCTTCCTATACATGTGATGTAAACTAAAATAGAATAAGTTATAAATGCTACTTGCTAAACAAAGCTAGTGGTTATTGTTCATTCCTGGGCTACTGTCAACTCTGTTTTGACGTCTGCAAAGTGAAAATTAATTTTGTTCGTCTGTCAGTCAGTCGGTGGGTTAAGCAGCTCCACCTTTGGTCCAGACCAAAATATCTCAACAACTTCTGGGTTACCATGACATTTTTGTACAGACAGTCATGTTCCCCAGAGGTTGACTCCTCCTGACATTGGTGATCCTCTAACCTAACCTGAAGCACTGCCAGCAGCCTTTAAAATATCTCAATATTTACTGGATACACTGGCACAAAATTTGGTTCAGACATTCGTGGTTCCCAGGGGATGAATCTTTGTGACTTTTCTTATAACCCGGTTCACATTTGGTAGTTTTGAGTGAACTTTTGGATGGATTACTATTAAATGTGGTTTACACATTCATGGGGATAAATGTAAAAACTTTGGCCATCCTTTGACTTTCATCTAGCGCCCAAATTATAATTTGTCCAGTACATTTATAAGCATTGTTGGAATGGTTCCATTTTAAAATGTAGTTAGGGATTACTAGTTACTCTGTTAAAAATCTATTAAGTAATGTAACAATTTTAATTGCTTAATCAAAGTAATATAACTTATTTGATTAGTTTTCTTTGATGGTGAAGCACTCCCAACAGCTTTACTGAACCAAGTTATCCAGAAATATGCCAGAAGGAGGAAAAAGATGTAAAGGAACAAAATGAAATGTTTTTCTATGTATTCTACATATATTATGAGCTATTTACAGAAAAGAATTTATGTGGATGTAACCCCCTTGCAATAACGAACATTTTGATTAGAAACTATAACTAAATTACACATTTCCCTCACTAAATATAATGAATGTAGTTAGATGACACAGTTACATGTAACTAATTACTGCCCAGCACTGTAGCCTCACAGAGCTGCTAGTATAACTATAGACTTGTTTAAAGGTCCTATGTGTCAGATTAAGGGTGCTCCATCTACAGAATATGACATAAATTGAATATAATGTTCATACTTATGTTTTTTTTTGTTTGTGTATAATCACCTGAAAATAAGAATGTCTTACATAAAGACAGATACTACAGACGCTGTGGATCCTCAATTCATGGCTGTAGGTTTCTGTAAGTTTCGCAGCCACTATAGTTTAACTGTAGTTTCCATTAATCAGACAGAACAAGACAGTGATGATTAGCAGAAGGTTAATTATGAACCAACTGACTCAACACAAAATCAATCAGACGTTTAGCTAAAAAGACCAATTGTGTCGATTTATGTTTGGTAAAAATTGATAATAAATCTTTGTGTTACCCGGCAGCTGAGGTCCTCCAGTATGGACACTGTAGCGGGTACATTATATGCCAAAAGGCACATTCTGATTTTTACTTTCCTAATGATGCAGTTGAATGGTGTCTATATATTTAATTTCTGTAAACATTTAAAGATTTGCACAAATCAGATGACTCTTGGGGGAGAATCAGTGATTGTCATTTTTCATTTTGTGTCCCTATGCGTCTCTCAGCTCTTTTGGTAAAAGTATTAAACACAGCTGGATGAGTCCCTTTGGGCGGCAAGGGGTTGTTGAGAGTGGGTGGAGTGGTGGGGGGTGGTTGGCTTGTGAAACAGACCACCGGACCTCAAAATACATCTCCTCCTCTACTTTTTCATTAAAATAATTTTTTCCATTCTCCAAAGAATGATTTGGAATTTAAAGTCCTCTATAATTGGGCCTATATTTTCCCGGCCTGCTGCGGCTGTGCTTATCAGCGAGGGGTAAGAATTAAGACCACATAGGGAACCAAATAACATTTTTTAAAAGCTGTGAGACTTAAGTAGAAAATTGGCTTAGCATGCAGATAGCAAAGTCAACAATGGGAACATATATCCCAGCTCGGAGTGATTGAAGTCGCTGTCTTTCTGAATAACAAAGTGTTTGATTTTCACCACGGCTCTTACATAAACTGCTAACTTGATTTCACACTCAGGATCTGAGGGTGACAACAAACACTTTAATTAGAGGAAGATGATGCAGGGAAGGGGAGGGAGGAAAAGGTGATAGACGGTAACAAATCCCCAGCACACTCCAGACAGCCTAAATATACAGCCAGCAAAGCGAAATATAATATTTTTTTTCTCCTACTTTTCATATCTTATTATTTTTCTCTTCATTCTCCAGCTTGGAATTGTGAATATTTTTGCATAGCTTAAAGCCTGGGTGCTATCTCACCCAAACCTACGTGGTTCATTTGCATTGTCGAGGGTTTGCATGGGAGGTTACGGGGTCTGAAGGGGGGCTGTGTGTGCTATAATTAGGCCTTTGTGGTTGAGGTTTGGACTGGACAGTGTACCTGCCGTCCTGGCTTGTAGCAGCCGTAGTGCCATAGCCTGAGTGGCACCTTGTAGCCCTTTGAACCAAGCCTCTCCACACTGCGAGATTAGCTCCTTTCAGAGTGCCTCCATCCTCTAAGTAGTTGTTTTTACACTGATAGAAGAGAAGAAAGAGAATGGGAATGAAAAAAGGGAGAACAAAAAGCACAAACCCTTTGCACTTGATCCTGTGGACATTATTAAGCGGCCGGACAGATCACCAAAATTGATAAACGTCGTCCAATAAATGTGCCAATCAAGGCCTCCACCTTTCTCTACAACCCCAGAACCAAACACCACCTCTGCGCTCAGTTTGGGCTTTATTGGTCAGCAAATAATCAAAGCATTTTTTTCTCCTCTGGAGGGGATTAGAAAGGCGAAGCTTAGCCCGCTGGACCAGACACTAGCGGGGAGGCCAGGGGGTCTCCTTATCAGGACTCGGCTGCTGGAAGCAGCCCCGCTACAGGACAGATTGCTTTCACTGTCGCCCGTCTGCGGGGGAAGAACAAAGACGAACTGCTGCCGCCGCCATAATGCCCCAGCTCTGGTGGGACACCGAGGGCTCCAAAATACGCCTTTATGTATTCATTAGGATGAGCAATGAGATCATACATGCCTCCGCTTCCCCCTGCCTCCCTCTTTCTTCTTCTCTTCTTTTCATCCATCCATCTGGCCTCCATTAAATGGGGTTAATTTCTTCCTCATAACCTGTTTTCTCTGATTGTGCAGGCAGGGGATACGTATTCAGATACATGGGCTGTGTGTGATTATATGGATATTTGTGTGTGTGTTATAGTATGCCGATGGAGATGACTTGCTGTACCCTCATACACTCTGTCTCAGTATATGTTGAACAAAAACTTGAAAACTTGGAGTATACTTTGCCGATAATATTTACTTTTACTGAAGTAGGACTTTTGCTTGTGGTGGAGTATTCGTACTTTTACCTAGGTAAAGGATCTGAGTACTTCTTGAGATGTTAGTAATGTGGTTCTCAGTCATGATTAATACTTCAGTGGTTGAATGAATCCAATTTTGAGGGGAAAACCAGGATGGCAAATGTGATTAGATTCAGATTCTTTTAAACACATCCTGTCAATGTAAGATATCTTCTACAGCACTGGTGGTGCGCGACCTCCCTTGAGTGGTACACAAACGAATCACTGAATGTAATTTGTTAAAGAAAATATATTACTTTAAACATTTCATAACATCAATTCTACAATAATTTGAAAATAGTGATTAACTAAAATGAACTAAAATAGTAAGTGGAGGTGAAATTAATGTTTCACTGCAATCAGTGCAGATCAGACTATATTCAGCTCTCCAAGTACCACCAGTATAACATAACGTTAAAATACAGTAGGCCAACCCTATTTAACTACAGACAGTTCATGCAGGAGGCAGGTTTACTAGGTAGATTTTTTTATTATTGACTGTTGTTGAATCTTGAAGAGTCAAGGTTAGGCATGAAGCATAAAGAAACAATGTTTCATCCTTCTGTTAATGTCCAATAAAAACATGAAGAAGAAACCTGGGCACAGCGGTGCTACAAACCACAAAAGGACAGCAAGATTTGGTTTGATGAGAGAAAAAATGTGTTTATGTCAAAACAAGTACACCGTGTAAAAAGCTTGAGAAATACTGATCTACAGGATTACAGGAGGGAAGTTGGTTAGGTACTCAGGTTGCTTCTCTTTCTTTGTTTTCTGTATTCCTCTTTCTTTTTTTACTTTACTAAAACAGAGTGCATGCAAATTGTGTGTTAAAGTGTTTTCTGCATAACACAGTATAATCTGCAGCACATTAGTGAAAATACGTCAAATAAACAGTATATTAACATCATTTCTAGAACATAGATTTGGAAAATGAATGCAACAAGGTGAGCGATTGTTGACTGTACAGGAGATCGAAACAGGCAACACATGTTTTGAAGTTGTCTGATTAAGACCTGTGTGTAGGTAAAACAACATAGTTATTAATATTATATTCCATTTTTTGTAAATAAAGCCCCCTAGAGCTGACACACTGGACCTTTAAATGAAGCAAACAATGAAGACATTTCAGATTTTACTGTACTCACTTAAGTGATTCACACACACACATAAGCACGACTACATGCACACATGAAGTGTGTGTTGAAATCCATTTGCTCTCAGGAAAAAAACACTGAAAACTGTCACATTTGAATGACAAAAGCAAATTGAAAATTCCCTCTGTGTTGCAGCTGAACACCTTAATCCAATATGTATTCAACCTACTGTGTGTGTGTATGTGTGCACCTTTCTCCCATTGCATATCTTTATGTAACACAGTTTGAACAAAAAAGAGCTGACAGGAAATCTCTGTAAACAGAGGGACCATAAACGCTCTCGCTGGCGGCCATGTTGTTACTCTCCTGACATCTAACCCCAATTTGCGTCACACTAATTCCAAGTTTTAAATTACACCTCTTTCTCTCCCTCTCCTCCATCTCTCTTTCTCTTTCTCTCGCTCTCTTATTATCTCTTATTTCTCCTCGTCAGTCCTTTACTCTCGCTCTTTCTCTCTCTGTGTTTTAGCCCCTCGGGGCTTTGGCTCGTTTCTTGCTGAGAAGAAAGGCGAAATAAAAGCAACATAAAGGAGCGAGGAGCCTGAGGAGGCGACGTGGCGTTTGGCGGACAGAGCGGCGCCAGGCCTCGCCACCGACACACACCGCCGCAATACAGCAGACTTCCTCAGATTCCCTTCTGCTCAGAGAGCAGACTGAGACATGTGACCTGTCAGGTGAAAGTAACCGCGGTTTGACCCCCACAGAAGTGTCACTGATATTTTTAGACTGAAGCTGCTGCTGCTGATGACGATGATTTTATATGCATGGCATTTTATGGATGACACTTTATCATAATTTACTGTCTTTATTATAGATAGCAACAGCAGGGGACAGAAAATAAGGAGAGAGAGAGAGATGAAGAAAGGCCAAGCGGCAACCTCTGTGGCTGTGAAGTGAAGCCAATGCACAAGTGCCAAAAACTGCATTTCCTTAAAACAGCCACTTGAGGCTGGCTACAGAACAAGTGGATCTCCATTCAACTCGGTTCAACTTCACAGCAGAAATATGTTTACAGCCTGGTACAAAAAACAGTTTTGGTCTCTGTAGCTCACCTGTTAAAATTATATTAAAGCTTAAAGTTATGCATAATTAACAGTGTGGCCGCTTTGATTGACAGGTAGGTGTTGCTTCAGATGGCTTGTTTGATCACCCAGGCTTCACGCAGCCCACCTCAGGTGCTGAGTTTTAGATTAGCCAGAGATTTTGAGCTCTTCAGAAACCTACAGGTGATGTCACGGATACGGTGTCTATTATTTATACTGTCAGTGGAAATAACTATGCTACAAACATCCCAAGTACATGGAACTTTATAGTCAGTGAGTATTCTCATCAATAGTCATTTCAGGCAGTGGCAAGAAAGTGCGCAAGACTCCTGAAAGGCTTATTGAAGCTTGATTAAGGAGAATGGAGGATGTATCAATACATTTGTCATGACATGATGATGTCTCCTTTCTGAAAAAGCTGTCCTCTCTGGCTCGTCTATATACCCCTAGAAAGTGACACAACTACTTCATGTCCCAAGGAAATATGTTTACACCGTGTGCTCTGATATTGTTATCTACCTCTGTAAAGGCTTCTATGTTATGTACCTATCTGTTGTGTCTATGGAGTGAGATTTCCCTATCCTCTGACCTTGGTTACCAAAGTAATGATCATAATGGCACCTGCTTTTCTAAACACAAACATACAGCTGCTCTGTATCTCAAGGTGAAGGAGTCAGTGTCCTCTATTTAAGATTTAACACTGTCCCTCCAGTGACCACAAGACAGATGATGAACCCTGTGTGACGTGTTGAATAGAAAATTCCTTCACAGTGATTTAATCCGGAGGACATCAGGATGATAATTGAATCAAAATTTTTCAAACCTGTTTTTTGTGGACTTTTAATTTGTCATTTCCATCTTATCTATAATTAGGACACATTAATTATTTATCTGTCCAGTTACAGTACAGGTCACTCACCAGAGACTGAACTTATGTAACAGCCTCACGTCTCATGTCTCAAGTCTCATGTTTTACCTGTAAGGCTCAATAGCCATGTTTCCATCCAAATGTATATTTGATTAAGAAGAAAATGTAAATGAATGTTTGCTATGTCAGAACTTATTTGAAAAAATGCATTTCCTTCCATCTTCCAATAAGAGCATTAACTCTTTTCAGCAAAATCCATCTCAAGAAAGTCTAAAACCTTTGTTGCAAAGTTTTGTTGAATTTACCAGTTTCCATCAAACCTTTCTTATGCAATACTTCAAAATGCATCAAAATATGTTTACAGTAATGTCTTTGTACATCATCATGCTCATAGGTCGGTTATAAAATCCTCTTTCCTGTCAGCCAAACACTCGATCACTTTGCAACTCATCCTCACCAGAAAAACAGCCATATAAGTTGTTGCGCAGGAAGTTTATTACGATTCATAGTTAGTTGTTGATGTTTAACCTGCAACCGTATACATAGTTTACCCAATATATTTATTTTAACCCAGACCATGATCTTTTCCTAAACCCAACCAAACCATTAGACAATGTTTATCATGTGATGACGAAGATCAAGTGTGATGAAGGTCCAGTACACTTGTCACTTGTGGGTTGTAGTAACTCAGTCCATTAGTACTTGGCCAGCTTAAGTCCAGCACAGACCACAGTGTAAAGTTTGGACTAAAGTTCACCTCCTGGCCTCTTGAACAAGGCACTGAACCCTAACTGCTCGGGCAGCCCGCTGTATATTTTAGGCCTCTGTGTGTAAAATAACAGTGAAAAAATTAAATTTGCCCTTGAGGGATTAATTAAGTATGTCTTCAACAGTCATGTATGTCTTTTTGGGAGTCACTTCGGTATTAGGACGTGTTGGACTTTTCTAATGTTCAGCACCAGAGCTGTGAGCATCTCTGTTTCCATCACAGTTAGTTTGTAGTTCAGAAATATTGAGACAAGTTTACAGCTTGTCATGCTGCCATCTCTGTGATTCACATCAACATTCAACTCTTGAACTTCTCAACTGAGCGTTTAGGGGGACTTGTCGTCTGATCTGACGTTTAAATCATCAGAGAGAAAGAGCAATTTACCAAATCCATGACTTCATCTCAGGCGAAAGCTTGAAAAGATGCTCATGCATTCAAACATTTATGAAAGAGGCTGTATATGCTGACATGTTTGCATTTTATTCTGATTATAAATCTAACTTCAGGTAACATTCCCAGATTCTCCAGATTCGATTAGATGCTAAACCAATACAACCAGTCCATACTGGTGTTTGGATAAAAGTGATGACAGATGTCATGTCGGTGCACGTGCCTGGAATGTGTATTTTCAATCGACAGATGGTTGAACTCTTCTGAAATCTGCTTCTTCTTCTAATTCTTCTCTGTGTGCAGACTCGTTGACACATCTGTCGGTGGCCTCGTCAGCCTGCCTCTCCTCAAGTCTAGGTATATCCAACATGGCCGCAGGACTCTCAATCAGGCAAGAGGTGACATGACGGCGTGGGCGTGTCGGTACGTATGTGAGACGACAGATTTTAAAAGGTCAGAGAAGACTTGAAGCCCTTCAGGACTCGGCCTCCTGTTCCCAAGGACGAGGGCAGAGTTTAAGGGTTGAAAAGTTCATCCACAGGGGAGAAGAAAGGTGGGCGAGGCAGTCATGAAAAAATCTGACATGAAGACAGGACGGGGGGCGGAGGCAGGATTAGCCCGAGCTAAGGTGACAGAGGACAAATAATAGGTGTACAAAAGTAGAGTGTTTTACAGCGTAAACTGAGATGGTTTATGTTTCATTTGGGCTGAGTAATCATTTCCAGCTGCTGATTTTTCTACGCTCTTAAAGGACGATGCCGACTTTTGAGGAGTTTGGTGACTTTACACTTTTTGTATCGACAGAATTGGTACCAAAATCTTCTGGTTGTTGTTTGGCAGGAAGCCCTTTCCATCATTCATCTAACAAGAGCGTTAGTTAAACAGCAGAATCTTCCCAGAGCTCAAGTCATGGGTGGTGGTGATCTTCACCCAAACTCTGTTAAGAGGCTTAAGGTTTAAAACACTAATGAGCCTGCAGCAAAATGTCAGAAAACTATAAAAATATGAACTTCTGATTACATGGTGTGTGCGTGTTTTTAAAGGAGTACTCCACCAGTACCTGAGGCTGTTTATTGATCTCCTGAAGTACAGGCTCAACACAAAGGATGTTTCTTTATGATATTTCTCTGCTAAACGAGGATTAAAGTCAACGACAAAACATGCCATGGTTCAAATTGTTTCATTTTTATGCATCAATCATCTCTAAAGGTCACAGTCATTTGATTTTGAATTCAAAGTCTGAAAAGATCACAAACTTTCTCTTTGTGTGTTTTGAGGGAACTTGTGCTGTTGATCAGATAACTGACAAATACTTTTAGCTCCTCTAGAGTAGCATCAAACAGTAATTTTTGATTGAGAAGGATTAAAACGAGTGTGAGAACTTAGCAACCACGTTAGCAAACGTAACAACTTAGCAAACAAGCAACTTTCTTAAGCTGCACCAGAGGCTAAATTGAGCAGGTCAATTATCATATCATGTTGGATATTGCCTAAACACCAAGCACACAAGTGTCTTTACCCAAAGTAACTAAGAGAATATTTGTTTCTATGTGATATTCCTTTAAAGGTCTTTGATATTTTTAGGAAAAGATGGCTGCCATTAGCAGAAACAATTGATCTGAAAGGTGGTTTATATAAGGGGGGTGTAAGATATGTAGCCCTTTACACAGAAAGATATGAGTTAGTTTGGAGTGAAGGCGTTGAGGTGCAGCTCTCTGACCCAGACTGACACAGCGATGTGATCTGAGGTGACAGACTGAGAATTCCTCACATTGTTGTGTTCATCTGAGGCCGAACAGCTTTCATGTCAGAGGAAAGGAAGCATCTCTGCGGCCTTAAGACTGAGAACAACTCGTCACTTTTATTCTTCCGTCTTCACCGTTAACCATTAATCAGCGTATAGACAGCTCTGGCCCTGCACCAGCACTTTGGGGCGTTTTCTATCAGTGCCATTCCAGGCAGATGGTGGAGTAAGTGTGATTGGCAGAAGAAGTGGAAGAAGCAGCGATGGAGCGGATACTGTTGCCAAGCAGTGTGGGGAGGGGGGGATAAGAGGGTACAGTGAACAGGGGGAGTTGTGGGGCGTGACCGGTCTTAATTATCCCAAAGGGTTGCCAAGTATTGGCAGTCTGACAAGATTCGGAGCAGAGTGACAGGTTTCTATCTCCACCGAGGAGCCCATAGATGAGTTTTGTTTTGGAGGGAGGTTTCTGATTCCAAAATGTAAGTGACTAATGTGTTTCCGCAGGCTGGCAGCCTGTGTCTGTTGCCATCAGCAGTTCTGACATTCGTTCCCATGAAACACAGAACAACAGTAAAGGGAAGTAGCCGGCGGTCACTATCAGAGCATCTGAACAGGCTCTGAGTTTTAATCCTTGATTTAGATGAGTTTCCCCGATCCACTCTGCAAATCCCCGCTGGAATGCGACCGTGTGCATGTCGCCTTCACTGAGATACGGATCGGCTGATGCGGCCTGCAGAGCGGCCTCATGGAGCAGATGAACAAAGCCAACCGCCTCCAGGTCGAGATACCGCAGGTGCAGCGTAACTGCCTGGAGAGGCACCAAAATGGCGGATGGGTGTTGGGTTCATAGGGGCGACGAGGAAGACAGCGGCGGCACGGAGACACCAGGCCGCCAGTCCCTCCCCTGCCTCTGCTATTTGAGTCACGCAAGGAGGAGGAGATAACAGGCCATCGCAAGTGAGAACACCAACCCTGGGTTCAATCGGAGGTCAGGAGAAGCTCCCACAATGCCCCTTGTTTCCACAGAACACACCGGCATTGACCACACCAAGAAAACCGTCACATTGATGCAATCGCATTTCCTCTTGTTGCTGTCTGTGTTGCTGTTGTGGCGCTACAAGAAAATTTTCATAATCCCCACATTGTTGGTTCGTCAGACATAACAAACAAGCGACAAGCTACGGCGCTGACGCCAGCCAAGCCCCAAAATGGTCACAGTTGGCTCAGACGACCAAATGGACTTGTTTGTCCTTATAAGTTCAGCGGAGGAGCGATGAAAGCTGGAGCTCATATCCAGCTCAACGGTCAGAAAACTGCATTCCCCACATTCCTCCTCCATCCTGACAACCTGAGCTGCTGAAAGACAGCTTCGCTGACGGGTGTAATTACTGCCAACGCACACTCATGGGAAATTATCATCAACAAACTACTTTTCTCTGTCACATGTATGTATGACGCATATCTCAATGCTTCTATGAGGGTGAGAAATTAACAAAGGGCAAAGAAACTTTGGTCGTAAACATGTTGAAAAACCAGCTAAAAAAAAACATGAATTGGACCCAAATCTTTTCTTTCTCTGCACTCTTTTATCTCAAGCATGTTTAACTGTGCCCTGAGGGTAAAGACACAGAGAGAAGTAGTCCACCTAAGACAGGTTAATGCCAACATTAGCAGCTTGCTCTATGTTAAACGGGTCCCAATGTCTCCAGTTAACTAAAGCCATGAGCTGTTTTATCAACAGGGGACACATTCAGCCTCACTTATGAAGAAACAATATATGGGAAACAATAAACTTCAGCAGCATTTTAGTAAAACTTATCAGGGTATCACTGCTTGTGTTTATTATTGTTTGTATGGCAGAAGACTTTCGTGATTTCCAGAGACTGCCGCTGGCATTTGCTTCTTGTTTGGCTAGTTTTCTGTAACTGTAAATAAAATAATTCAAATTTTTCCTCTCATAATTTGGCAGGTTTGGTCATCATCCAATTTTCCTGTGAAAAGTGTTCCTAATCCACTTATCGCCATTAGAAAGTGCCTGTCAAAGAAGGAAGCAATCATAAACTCTTCATGTTTGCGTGCGTGTGTATGTACATGTTGTACATGTATGTGTCAGGTATGTATGTGTGTGTGTGTGTGGGAGTTATATGGCAGCGTGGGCAGGTGAACGCAGTAGTCATTCCCTTCCTCGGGCGTTTGTCAGTGAGTGACAGTTAAAGCGGAGGGCTGGGAGGACAGACAATACAGAGTAATGAGAGATGTGGTAAACAGGCTCGGCCATGCCTCCGTCACCGCCGCCGTTCAGCTAACATGACATGTCCACGCTGCAGCACTTTGTTTACGCGTCACCTGTCAAACTTGGAGAGGGGGTTGAAGTGGAAAGAGGCTCTCATTAATACCAGCTGATGATTAATATTTCCAACATGCCGCTGAGTGATTGATGTGACAAGCCTTCGTGTACGAAACACGCAGCTGAAGGTCTTTGCACTGATTGGAATTTTTTGTATGAACACTTTCTTGTTGGCTGGAGGCAACAGTCTATTTTAAGTATTTCAATTATCAAGACTCCAACACACTGGCAGATACCGTCTGATGTCTTTACTTTAGACTTCAGAGCAGGGAGGTCTCGGAGTATATAACTCTGTGCTACTCTAACTCAGCACCTCAGTGCACTGAGGTCAAACTACCTCAAATACTTTGTATGCCAGAAATTTCAGTAACAGTTAAGGGTAACTTTGGATTTTCAGTGTGGACTCTTGACTCTAACAATCTGAGCCGGTCACTTCTAATTGACATATTTAGGTTGTAGCCCATTTGGCGGCTGCAGCCCTGTCACTTGAAGTTGAAGAGCTATACATTGCTGAAAAGACCATAATGAAATGTTGTTTTCCAGTGTTGGTTGTTGTTGTGCTATTACCAAAGGCTCAGGTAAAAGTAGGTAGGAAGTCACTGGTGTCGTCGGGTGTTTTGAAAGAAGGCTCTAAGGATCGAAGGTGTCATATGATAGACAGATAGATATAAAGTATGTTGTGTGGTGAATAACTTTAAGCACTTATCTTCACAACTTGGCAGCATGACAGTAACATGAAAAACTGGTTCCTTTCATTTTAACACCACCACTGAGACGATTTTTTGCCTCTAACTAAAATTACACCTACAGTCTGAAAAATCAGTGTGTGTGTGTGTGTGTGTGTGTCCGGGATGCGTACTCTAATTGACCGACTGACTGACTGGCTGTTATTTGGCGGGTTAGGGCCTGCTGTGCAAATCACTCAAGGCTGCCTAATCATGCATTGTCTGTGCCAGTGATGGCTGCGTGAAGGAATGCCAAACTTCAGCTCGCGGTCAGAGGAGACACCACCGGGCCTCGAGGATTCAAGCAGGGACAGGCTGCCCGGTCAGGATCAGGACCACGTAAGACGCACTTCCCCTGTACCTTGGCTCTGTCATCACTGACATTGTTTTTTACTCACAGGTCTGTTTACATGATGCTTAACTAAATCATCAATGTGAAGCTGGGGCCAGGCACTGTCACATGGCAGGGTCACGGGTTTGATTCCCTTTAAGACCACCCATGTTGGAGAAATCCTGCAGGTTCCATCTAACCATGATGACCTGCACTAAATCAAGAACACAGGCGTAGAGTGGAGAAATATTACAGACCCTGCATACTTTAAATGTGGATGTATTTGTGTAATGTGTAAGTTCTGAAAGGTGAAGCCAACACGGAAGAGTCTTAAACCTGCATTCTCCCTAAAGGCCAGCAGGAGGCAGATCCATGGAACAAAAAAGTCAGATTGCATGTAAACTTATGAATAAATGAGCCTACTTTTCACTTGATTTATTACCTCAGTAAACAGTTTTCTCATGAGTTTATGGTCTTCTTCCATTCAACGTTTAGTGTTCATTATGTGAATTATGGTTCCACTAAGAGTAAGATAGATGATAAAGCAGGGTATGCTTTCGGGCATGGCTACCTTGTGATTGACAAGTCATTTTCAGTGAAGTCATCTGGCTCCATACAGCCGGCTCAAAGTGTCAAACTAGGCAACAAATATAAAGTAGATTCTGTTTCTTTCCTCAAAGTTTTTAGAAACATACTTTAGTGTTCATGCGAGGCTTGTTTACACTTGATGGACTTCAATGAAGTGAGGTTGGTGACGGGCAGTGGTTAGCAAGAATGTTCCTGGTTCAAACCCCCGCCTGTCTCCGTATGTGGGTTCTCTCCAGGTACTCCCATAGATGTGAATGAGTGGTTGGCCAATGTTTCATTTTATGGAAAACGGATGAATGGATGTTGATGATATTGGTGAAATTGCACCTAATATATAGTAGACAATGTAATTATATCACAAGCTAGCAGAGGTAGGTTTGAAGGGTCACAAACTATGTGAGACACTTTTACAATTTACAGTATTCATCTCAATCTTTCATAAATAACATTGGCAGAGATGTACAGTATGCTGTCAGAATGTCATTGTTTTCCCGTTAACCATGAACCAGATCACTGCAGCTAACATCAGGACAGCAGAGTTTGTGACCCTGCATTAGTTTGCTCGTTAGAAAATGCATTGCTAACAAACTGAAAAGGTTTCTTTGCCTCCGTCATCGGTGCACGCAAGGTCCAGGATAAGGAATGTAGAAACCATTAGATGCAAGAAGTGGATACAGAGAAGGGCTGGAAAAGACCCAAAGAAGAAATAATGGTGTTTGGATTAAGAGTAAAAGTATTGACAAAGCAGTAGGAGGGGAACCACAACTAAGGAGAAAATGAAGATGGCACTCTGAAAGGAAGTCAGTTGCTTGGTTTACTTGTACTCTGGATTACAGTAAATCTCTATTGGACTGTTGAAGTGTTAAGCCGTGTGTGAGAGAGCCTGAAGACATCTGGCCCAGCTGAGAGGTTCCTCCCACAGTACCATCAAAATGATTCTGAATCTGTTATTTTAAGTTATACAATACATACTTAATGTTGCTTTGAAGGCCCAACGGCCCCTGTATGTACTAAACAACAAACCCATTACAATACAACAAAAACAGCCTCTGGGCAAAAAACAGGTGTGACCACTTTGATGGTTAATATTCTGCCAAGAATTCTAATTGTATTATATAATGTTATTACTGTGGTTCACCAAGTATGATTTGTGTCTGGTTATTATTTAAAACATTTTGTGTTACTTGTCAAAAAATCTCTAGCAGTTTTTATATATATTTGCAGGTGAGGAAAAGAACACAAGCATCATATATGTTTATGTTAAATTTATGTTAATTTGTGATGCCATGTTTTTATATTTATAAGATTATTTAAATTAGGCAGCTAGATAATCTGCGTACATTGAGCATGTTAGCTGTATGGCTTTATGGTATGAACCTGAACCGTAAAATTGTATTGTTCCATGCAAGATGTACATTTTTTTACTCTAGCAGATATAAGCAGTATTTTGTCATTGACTGCATATTTCAGATTGTGTACTGATAGTTGATTTCATTTTAAAATGTATACTTGTGTTGTGTGCTCAATTATTTTTGTCCTTTTCTAATGTGAAGATAGTACATTGACTGCTCATTGTTCTAGATTAGTGTTTATGTACAAGTACGTTAGCTGTCGTTTTGCTGTGTTTGCAGCATCTATTAAAACCATCTGCTAACATAATCTCAAAATGCTTTCGTTTTTGTTCCTGCCAAAACCAGGCCAATTTGGTTCAGTGTAAGACATCTCCAAATCCCCTTGTCGTATTTCCATGAAATTTGCTGTAAATATTGATGCTCCCCAGAGAATAAATCCAAGTGATTTCAGAGACTTGTAGTGCCACCATCCAGCCAAAAGTTTTCACGGGTCCATAAAAAATCAAAAGTGCAAAA
The DNA here is from genome assembly GCF_000972845.2 of Larimichthys crocea. Classification (NCBI taxonomy): domain Eukaryota; kingdom Metazoa; phylum Chordata; class Actinopteri; family Sciaenidae; genus Larimichthys; species Larimichthys crocea. The sequence goes on along the minus strand of NC_040020.1, from coordinate 29,301,692 downwards.
TTATCATCAAATTTTCTGGTCTTATTCCTACTCCCCAGAGGATGAACCGTGTTATTTAAAAATAAATAAATACCACCTCATGTTTGGCTCATTATGAATACACAGAAATTATTTATTTATTTATTTTTGCTCACTGGCAAATGCTAATGTATGGAAAGAATTCCCAAAAGATGGATTTTAAAATAAAAACTGCATCTGAAAAATTTAGACTTGGAGTAAAAAATCCAGTTGTTGAGGTGGTCAGGTGTGTCGGCATTCACTGGCTATATAAAATATAATAATTATAGATCATATGACTCATAGAGTATGATAGAGTCATAATAAGTTACATGTCAATTATCAGTACTGTATGTTCGGTTGTAAAACAAGCCTGACAGTGATTTCTTTTTCTTTTTCTTTGTGTGCCTTAGTCTCCAGCTCTTTCACTGTTCATATTTGTCATACTATTATTATCAGTAAACCGGGAAGCTCTTTGCACTGACCTGAAACTCTGGTTAAATAGAAAGTATGAAGAAAGGAAAAAGAGTCTCTTCTCCTGTCTTTTTCTTGGGATTTCTGTAGAGTTTTAAAGTGATGATGAATGTGAAAATTTATGGGGAAAATTATTCCAAATAGGAAACAACAGGATGGTTGTCGGCAATGGTTCAAATCAAGTAAAAGACCTTCAGCCACACTTACAGAAAGACACTAAATGTGTCAGAATATATTTTTGATATTTGTGGTATTTCATTTGTCAACTCCATCCAATAAAAGGTTAAATTTCAAAACATCTTATGCCTAATACTGCTGTGTATCAACGCAGACACAGATTAATTTCTTTTCATGCCACACGGTGCTCACATTACACATGGACACATACAGCTTCAATGGTGGAATAAATGATCACATAAAAAGAGAACCTAACAAACTACACTTCAGCAGATGTACAAACGTACAGATGGAAGAAATTCAACTAAAGAAGAAATCTCACAATATCAGCAGCCTTGTGCTAAAATAATTATAATTCATTTTGTCTTTAATAAATCTACATTTAGTAGCTAGTAACATAATCACAAAGCAAAAACAGGATTGCAAATTTAATAAAAAGTAAAAACTATCACGTTGATAGTGAAGTGTTCTCACCCTTAACTTGATTACAGCCTCAAGTCTTCTTGGGTGTGACGTGAGTTTGGCACTCCTGGATTTGGGGAAACGTCCATGCAGCAGAAATAGTTTGTTACTTTCCCTCGACACCATCCTGTCTGTCTCTGAGATCTGCAGGCAGTTCCTTTAACCTCATGGTTTGATTTTTTAAATTTTATTTATTAATCTATTTATTTTGCTCTGACATGCATTGTCAGCTGTGAGACCTTATATAGACCGGTGTGTGCCTTTCCAAATCATGTCATTAAACCATCAAGCTCCACAGTCTAAATTATCAGTTGCTGCGTGCTCCTTTGTATTTTTAATCCCAGGATGTTTGTTGTCTGAAGCTGAATTTAGTTCTAGAGGAGCAATGTCATTAAGTACGTGGGAACATCAACATGAGAACTAACTAGATCGTTTTTGTAAACTTCTGGCCACACCAGCTCTGGAGCAGCCAGAGGGCGTCTTCATCTCTAAAATGAATTCTTCATGCAGATAGCGACCTCTCCTGGCAGGAGAAAGAGTGACACATCCAGGTTTATCAGCAAACTACCACTTATTATTATACAATATCACTATTCTTTTCTTAGTTAATTACTTTGGGACTCCATGTCGTTATTTTTGCACTTAAGTTTCACGATTTCTCACCTTGATCACCGGTGGTGTAGCAGGGTCTATGCAGGTACACCACTGCTGGTAACTGCTAAACATATCAGATTTTGAGATCCTACAGGATCTGGAACATCATGGTGATCAGCTTGTTAGCATTACAGTGTTACTATAGCTCAAAGTACCATTGTACCTAATGCTGCTAATTTCATTTTTCAGATGTACTGGGCCTGATTTTTTTTTAACTCACCCATTCAAATTCTATTAAGGCTTAAAGCTATGCATAATTAACAGTGTGGTTTCTTTGATTAACAGTTAGGTGCTATTACAGATGGCTTGTTTGAACACCCAGGCAACATTGAGCCATTAAACGGGATGCGAAGTAGCAGGACAGCCAACATGGCAGCAGGCAGAGTCACAGATTTTGAGCTTCAAAACAACTCTTCAGAAACCTACGGGTGACATCACGCCTTCGCGGTCCATTCCTTTATCGTCAGTGGTTTGCCCCAATTTTACAAGTAACACCAATTTGCAGCAATAGTGCACAACACGTACTGTATACACTGTATAGTGCCCTCAAAACTTACACAATGGAATAAAAAAATACTATCAATGACATGTACCCTACTTTCTTTGATCCCACAATGCAATGCTCTGCAGTTCATAGACGTGAAAATAACTCTACACCTGGCAGTGATGATGATGATGATTTAGCAGAATCTGAACTGAACTTACAGTCATATTTGTCTTGTTTAATGACACTTTACAAGCAAGAGGGCAACAGTTGACGCTAAACAAAAAAGGTGACAGCTGGATGAGTGGAAATGGACAAAATAACAAATACTATTACCATCAGTGTAATCTTGACCTCGTCTGACATAAAGTATGCAATCTGCAATGGACTTGATGGTCTCTGATTGGTTCCAGTTAAAACCTTACAAACAAAGCATGCCTAGCCAGTCTTGGATCATTTTCAAACCTGTTTTCAGTGAAGATTTTTTTTTTCTCAGAATTTGCTTGCTGGGCAATCTCTTCAACAGATGAGTAAAAACATCCATTAGCTTAGTACTGAACTGACCCCGAAGCCTGCATTGACCCGTCACCTTCGACTGTATCAGACGCTTGGCGCCGTGTCTCATTCATCCATGTAGATTTCACAGAATGGTCCTAAATAGCAGCGGGTCCCCCTCATCCAGCATCCTGCCAGTATTTTCATGTCCTCCAGGACTCGGTTCATAGATATGCTGGCAAGTAATGGCAAAATAAACATATGAGCATGGATCAGTCCACGATGTTAACAGAGTCAATATACACAGCTACTGCTGGTATGAGCATTAATGTGAATGTAAAGGTAGAGGTAAGAAAGCAGAGGTATGTTTACATGTGACTTGACACCATACTGCTGCTGACAGAGGTGTTTGATCTGCAGATACTTTAATAAACACACCCCTACACCATATTCAGTATATTTCATTGTGATTGTTTTAGTGACTTGTATTTGACCTCTATGACTTGGACATTACCTCACAGATTTTGACATTTCCTCAGTGACTTGAATTTGACCTCAACCTGACCTCAGTTAATCATGTTTGACCTCCGTGATTTGTACATTACCTCCATGACTTGAATTTTACTCGGACATGACCTTGAGACTACTGTGATTTGGCTTCAGTGACCTATAGATGACCTCAAAGACTTGAACATGAGCTCAGTGGCTCACAGAGATGTGGACTCAAGTCATCGTGACTTGGACTCATGTCAACTTGAGTGACAGTTTTAATGACTTGGAACTTGATTTGACATAAAAGAAATAACTTGAACGACTTGTCTGTGTTGCATTTATGTTTTCAGTTTAAATATTAAATACTGTATATATTAAAAATGTTCAGCATTGTCAGTGTTGACATTAGTGTCTGTGTAATGTGAGCGTACACTGTGAATGTCGTTGTCATGACTAGATAACAGCCCTGTCAATCAAGCTCTTTGCAATACTACCTGATGGTCTATGGGTCAGATCATCTTAATAGCTGTGCCAAGAGTCATCAGTCAGGTAAAAGGTGAACTGCTGAATGTAAAACCTGTAACAGCTGATAAAAAAGTGACTTGACTTGTCTTAAATAAGGACATGCCTAAACTAGCCCACGCAAGAATGACTTCAGACTTGCTTGGGACTTGGACCAGATGTCTTGAATCACATGGTGCGTGCTCAACATGACCTTTGTGACATGTAGTTGCTAACCCCAGTGATGCATACATGAACCCAGTGACTCATACATGAACTTGTACATAACTGTGACCTAACTGACTTTGACATTTGACATGAGTCATGACCTGACTAGGACATTACCTCACTTCTATGCTATGTACAATCTCGGAGCCTCTCAGGGCAACAGTCAATGTTTTTGGGCTTCTGGTGTAGCCAGCAGATATATACGGATAACGGATATCCGGGCCTTTCTCTGAAGTTCAATTAGCAACAAGATATATGAGAATGATGAGAAAGACACATTTCCGGTAATTTCTGTAAACAGATATCTATATATGAATGCAGATAACCTAATAAAAAAAGCAAATGAAAACCTTAATCATTGTCAGATGAGAGGCAATGGTTGCCGCCTCTATTGCTCTCCACACAGACTAAAACCTACTTGGCAATATTAGCTTAGCTCACGATAAACAAAAACAGCGAACTGATTGTTATTGTGATATGTATTGAAAAACTGATACACATATAAAACACATTATTATATAATACAATAAAATGTTTTGACATAACGCCTAGTCCCAGAGAAGTCAAACTCAGTCTCATCGATAAGGAAAAAGGCATCTATAGCTTAAACTCCAACAAACATTTATGTCATTTTTCATCAACAATTCTTCTTTGTCTTGTGGTAAACTGTGGGTTTGGTTGGACTATTTCAAGATTCAAATATTGGTGGATAGCTAGATAATGCTATTTTTTCCTGGATTCTGAAAAGAATGAATTTAGATGAAAATAACTGTATACACTGAATGTTCAGTATTTAGCCCTGAGCTGCTGTGAGTTTAAAATAAATATATTAAAGAGAAATTTGAGTCTATCCAGCACCTTTCCACTGACCGACTCTGCAGCAGTCCTTGCAGTCCTCATGTGACCCTAAAACGTACATTTTAGGTTGGAGCTGCCATAATATCCAATTCCCCTGCATTGACGTCATACACTCCTACATCCACCCACTCCACACACAATATATATATATATTTAAAAAAAATTTAAATCTTTATTATTACTATTAATTCACACCTGTGATCACACATGAAAAGCTTTATCAGTCCAGTCAGCTGCTATTTACGTCCTCAAAATCTTATTAAGGGACTAGACTGCAGCAGTGTGTGTGTGTGTGATTGTGTGTGCGTGTGTTTAAAGGTAGGGGTGGAGGTGTGAGAGAGTCCCGTGCAAACGAGGCGCAAGAAGCCGTGAAAGTCGAGCTGCAGCGCGGTTTAGGGTCGCCTCTGGTGCCGCGGCTGTACCCTGCCTGTCTGCCTCTTTCTGGGTATCTACCTGTCTATCACTTCTCTCTACCTATCTGTCTGTCTTCCTCTCGGCACCGTGTCCGATCCAGTCGCCATTTCTGCTTTAGAGGACGTCAATTGTGAGTGAACGACAACGGAACCATGCTGACTTTGCTGACTTCCATGTATCTGGTGGTGCGGGCGGTTTCCTCGCAGGTGAGTTGAAAGCACCACAGCCGTCTGATAGCTGGACCACCGCGGGGACCGGGCTGACCGGCCGTCCTTGAACGCACCATTGCAGACGCATTCAAGAGCGGCCGCACTTGACGGCTATTTTCCTCCCATACGAAGTTAGTTACAACACCTCTGCGTTAGTCCGCCGTATCTCAGTGCTGTTTATTCATCCGCAGTGGTGAATAGATGGGTTAACTTGACGTGTTTCTACCCGGGTTTTTAGCCTTAGACTTCAGGTGTGAATATGGCCGCCGGAAACTCTACACCACCTTCATTGCAGGTGAGGGAGCTCGGCAGGTTGCGTCTTTTTCTGACCTGTCATCATTAATTCAGTGAGAGTCGTCTGCACTTGGCAGCTCTGTGCAAGTTGTTCAGCGCCACTGTGATGCCGGTCAGAGTAAACAACACGACATCCAGCCAGTCTTCAAAATAAAAGACCCAAATTAGTAATAGTCCCTAGGAATATTTACATTTTATTTAAATGTTAGGAGTGATAAAAGTACGTAAGTAAAACAACTCATACAGCCAAAATGTTGAGATAAATAGCCGGAATATTCACCTTATATAGTAATTGCATACTGTGAATTGTGTCATAAACTTCATCACCTTTTCACTGTCACTGTCATCACCATTTTCACTACACTCAATTTTGACTTAGCCTAATAGTTCTTTTTTTTTTTTTTTTTTTTTACTACAAGTACTTTTTATTTGTGCCTATCTTTAACTTTCAATCATTGTATCCATCCATCCATTCTTTCTGGTGGAAATAGGCTTCTCATATAATTATGATATTTTGATGGGATTTTCTCTGCAAATCCAACAATACCAAAAACAAAACAAAAACATTGAAATTTTATATGAAGGATAAAAACATAAAGTAGTAATTTTATCTATAATAAGGCAGTGAACTCTGTTAAGCAAATGTCTATCAAGTAAGGTGTGATGTGTCTATGAGTGATATTAAAATTAAACTCTCTGGTCTATCTAGAGCACACCAAAATGCAATCCAGAATATTTTGAGTGTGGGTAAATTGCATTAGGTGGTAGTACAACACAACAAAAACTAATATGCAGAGGCATTTTCTGCCCTGCAGGAACATGTCATGCCACACCATTACATGTTTTTACATTAGATAACTAAAGAGGTAGAAAAATATCATAATTATTTTTAATTTCTAGATAGATAAAGACAAGATTATCTGAGATAAAAATGTATTAATTCTAAATGAAGTTGTTCCAAAGATTGTTCAAGAAATACAAGGTACAAAAAGCTTTAATAAAACTATATAAAAGGTAGAAATATGGGCAGCAAAACAAAGTATCAATATTAATATAAATGAATCCTGAAATTCGGTTGCTTCCCTAATAGTCATTTTCACATCTTATAATAAAGAGACAATGTTTGCACTTTTATTTTGAAGGTTGAATTAGATGGGCTTCCGGCTGTGGTCTGTTTTTTGTCTTGGTGCAGAAGTCCTGGTTGCAGATTATCAGCACCGCGGTCAGCTCCTGCCAGCAGCCCAGAACTGCAGCCTGTTTTAGCTCCGGGCAGCTTTACAGAAACTGAACCCAGCAAACAGCACACAGATCCAACATGGCTGCAGTGTCCTTGATAGGTTGAAGGATAATTTAAAACCTCACTGAAACTGATACGCTCTCTACTCTCTTTGAAAGAACATCTATCTCCTTCACTTTTATTCTGAGCTCTTGCCCTTTCAGGTAGCAGTTGGTTGACAAAAGTATGTGGACACCTGATTGTTCCAGCCACATGTGATACAGCTGAACATGTCCCATGAGCATTAAACTGCTTTGTTAAAGCTTCCTGCAGGATGTTAGTACCTGGCTGAAGGTGTGTTGGATGATGTCGAGGTCAGGGCTCACTGCAGACCTGTCAAGTTTCAGCAGCAAGCAGGGGAAACCATTTGTTTGTGTGCATTAAGAAACTGTCATGTTGAAACAGGAATGGGCATTTTCTAACACTGTTGTCTAAAATATTGTTGTATACTGCAGCATTAAGGTCCCCTCTCAAAAAGACAAAAGACAAAAAATCTCTGATGCTGGCATAATTTTAGCCACAACTTCAAAAACATATCAGATATCAGGGAGTTTGTGTTTTATACCTCTGATCTATTTTGGAACCGTACTCACAATGTCATTAACTCCAGTGTGTACTTATACTACAAAATCACATTATAAAGAGTTTAGAGTTTAGTTTAAGGTAAAGTAGGGTTTTTATTTAAAGTCACACAGCACTGGTAAAGTGTTTTTGGCACATATTTCCTTTTGTATATTAAAGCCTTTAAATTGACCTGATCAGGATAATAGAGGCTCAAGTCTATGTTTATTTGTCATGTCATCTATAAGAAAATATGTGAAATGATACATACAGTGTATACTGTCAAACCTGTGAGCAACAACAAGACAATATAGAGAATTATTTAATTATTTATTTGATTTTTCAACTGTTCACTAATACTGTTCCTGTGATGTCACGTGTCTGTTGTTACAGGATTATTGGTGACTGAAAATGGTCAAATCTGAATAAATGTCACCAAATTCTTACATTGTCACACCATATTTTTGCCATTGACTTCCTGACTGTTGTGTGTACTCTTGATGATGTCTGAACTCTATAAATATTAGCAGATCAGACAGCTCAGCTCTGCTCAGACTTATCTCCCGCATGACAGGCTGGACAACAACTTAACGAACTGGCAACTGAACCCAGTGACTTCCTGTAGTGTGGGAAGTGAACTTGACCTCAAGTGACCTTTCACCTTTCACCCTGATTTGAAACACCCTTCACCCTTGAACACCCAGTATAATCTGCTGACCTCGCTGTGAACTGTTTGCACTAGATTCTAGTAAAACTCTTTCCAGTCCAAATAAAGGATTTAGTTATTCTTGGTCAGTAGTTCTTGAGGGATTTCTGAAGGTCCCTGTGTGATTATTAGTGGTCCTTGAGGTGGATCCAGATGTACCAGAGGGGCTTCAGTGTTTCCTGGTTTTAAAGCTCCTTGAGGGGTTTTTTTTTGCTGTTGAGGATGTTCCTAGGATTGTTTATGGTTTAGTGAGTTTCAAGTAGGTCCCAGGGGTTCTTGGTGGGTTTCTGGAGGCATTCCAACTCTTAAGAGGATTCCTGGAGGATCTGTCACCCAGAATAATCTGCAGACTTCACTGTGAACCTTTTTCACTTGTTTGTAGAAAAAAAAATGTTCAATCCGAATTAAGTTACATTTGCCTCTGTTGAATCAGAATGGTAACAGATAGGCTATTTAGATGGGATTTTAGAAATACTCCAAATCCAGCTGACTAGCTACCAAAAAAAGGTCTGTGGAATTTGGTTGATTATTGTTATTATTGTGAATATTGTCACACTATATATTTATTTATTATGTTTTCTACCTGCATGGTGGTGTGTGTCAAAACCTTCTCCAGATATGATGTAATCCAGCTGTAGGAACAACAAACTCATTTGTTGTGTATTTGATTTGTTATTTTAGCATAAATAGCTTCAAAACCCAACACCTATAATTTGTGTGTAACATTAGAAGGTAAAGTCCTGCAAAAGTCATTAAACACACTCAAATTCCCATAAAAAGTGACAAGGATTTTGACATTTTGGCCAAAAATCTAAAAAGGGTAAAATATATAGTTACATTTTATAGCGAGGAATTGTTCAACTCAGTCAGTGAAGTTTTGAATAAAGACAAAAGATTCATTTTTGACATAAAAACACACAAAATGCACCTAACAAACATGTTAAAACATGTAAAATGCACTCTACATTTCATAGGATCTTTAAGGCACTTAAAGGATCATTGTGTGAAGCTGCTTAGCTGCCTGCAGAGGAATGTTCATTGTGCTGCTTATCTTGAGTAAATCGTTAAGGTTTGTAGAACATGAAACCAAAATCTAGGTGCAATATTTTCAATGTTTGATTTTGGAATAATTGAAAGGTATTCAGATTAGATTACATTTTTGTTATCCAATTGATTACATTTCTAATTTCAGATATTGCCATGTAATTTGTATTCAGTAAGTGCCTATTTTCTATGTAATCTTGCGGTAATCTTGCTCGATTTTTTATTTATTCATACTGTATATATATATTTATTTGTGTGGGCCGGTTGAAATGGTCTCGCCGGACATTCCCACCCCTGCTTTAAAAGTTCAAGGAATGGATTTCAGTAATCAAGTATATAAGAGATTTTTAGGTAGATTGCAAGGGTCACTAAAGGTTTAGGGTCCCACTGGGTTCTTTGAGGAATACCAGGAATTTACAATTTAAGGGGCATTCTTAAAATATTTTGAAGGTTTTGAAAGTATTGAAGGGATCTTTAATGGGTCATAGTTTTTATGTTCTTTACCTGTTTTTGATGGGGTTCCAATAGCCTTTGAGGGGTTTCAATGGTTCTTCAGGGGATTCTAAGGAACCATGATGGATTACTAGTGGTTCTCCTGGAGATGAACTGAAGCGCTCTAATTGTTTCCAGGATTCAAGGCTTCTAAAGGATTTTGGTTCCTGAGGATGTTCCTAAGTATATGTGTTTCCAAGGTTTCTCAATGCTTTTCAAGGTCTCCTACTTGGATTCAAAGGTTGGGATTGCTAGTGGTTCTGGAGTTGGATCAAGGGTTACCAGAGAGGCTCCAGTGTTTCCAGGATCTAAAGGCAAGGTTTTGGTTCCTGAGGATGTCCCTAGAGTTGTTTGGGTTTAAGTGGGTTCCAGGGGTTCTTGGTGGGTTTCTCAAGAGGATTCCTGGAAAAGGTTCCAGGGGTTCTTGGTGGGTTTCTCAAGAGGATTCCTGGAAAAAGTTAAAATGTGTATAGTGTATATTTGCAGGAGTTCTTGAAGGGCCTCAAGGGATCCAAGGAATCATGGATTTATTAACAGGTATGCGTGAGTTCTTGAAAGGGTGTTGAAGAGATTACAGTTATTCATGAGGATTCATTTAGCTTTACAACATATAAACTTTGAAGTTTTTGTTTGACAAATATTAGCCGTCATTACGTGGTTTGAAACATATATAAACTATAAAAACAGGAACAGAGCTGTGTGTTTGGACTGTGTGTCGCAGTTCAGCTATCGGCCGCGGGGTGTCGCCAAAGTGCGGACTCCTTGGACTCTGTTAAAAAGAAGTCTTTTAAGAAAAATCCTCTGCCGTATATGGCTGTGCGCGGCGTGGCCAGTGCGGTGCATCATGGGAGATAGTGTTCCTTTGGTCGCGCAGGCTGGGTCGAATAGCCTGCGTTAGTGCCATAAAACGACTACAAGTCCCGTAGTGAGTGCGGGGACGAGTCGTGTCACCGCCTGACTTTACAATACAAGGATAGAGGTGACCCTGCCGTGTAGTCCGACTCTGAGCAGGGAGAACAGGCGCTGCAGACCCAAAGCATCTCCACCGTTAGCAGAAATGGTAAGACGGATCAATTCTTGCTTTTTGTCTGATTGTGGCGGGTAAATACTTTAATGCACGCCCTCCATTAAAGCCTTTTATACAATTTAACAGTGTGCTATATGATGCATTGTAGTTGACATTGACCGGAGGGCGGAAGCGTTATGATTTAATGTCACTTTGTGCTAACTTTGATGCTTTAATGGAGGTTTTCTGTGTGCTGAGTTCATGATTAAAGAGCCCCCAAGGGCAGAGCTGTCACAGCGCGCAGATTAGAGATGATGGTTTTAATAAGAAAACCTTGTGATGGAAATGACGATCATCAGCATCTGCAGCAGCTCACTTGCTGGCCTGCTGTACATTCATGTATCTTCCTCCATTTTAATCAGCAGCAGGCTGTGGCGTGGTAGCCGCGTCATGTTGCATCATTGGCCTTTTACTTTTATTCAAGTCAGGGTAGCCAATCATGACAGGAGCCCCAGCTGTTTGAATCCCGGTTTCAGAAACGTCACAATTTCATAAATATTTTATTGTCAGATGAGGTGCAGACAGTTAAAATGTGGATATGCTGTCAGATTGATGGTATTCATGCTGATTTAAAACATCATCTACTACAGATCAAGTCTACAAATGAATCTAACTGTCCGACCTACCCATGCCAAAATGCAAGGTCAATCTACAAAACAAGTTTGGTGGAGTTTCACAAGAGGAGGAGCTGTGTGAGGTGGCAGCCTCACTGTGCAGAATCCATCTGTTAAATATAGGCACAAAAATAATAATCCAGCCGCTTTGTTTCCGCCTCGTTATTTATCTAGGTCAGTATGAATCAAACCTGTTTGTTTCCCCTTCCAGGCTGAACCAATTCGTGTTGTGGTTACCGGCGCTGCTGGTCAGATTGCCTACTCCCTGCTGTACAGCATTGCCAAGGGAGATGTGTTCGGGAAGGATCAGGTAAGATTGAGCCTCGAGTCTTGATTACATAACCTGCAGCAGCAGCAGCAGAGCCCCCTGAAGCAGATCACTGCACAGACAGCTGGTCGATGCACCGTGTTGGGCTCGACTGTTTCATAATCATCATGAATAATACATGTTTTGATGTGGGGATGCAGCCAGCTCATAGGAGTTGGTGATGGAATGGGGAAAGGAAAAAGAAAGGAGTCTTTGTAAGCTAGAGATGTGATACTGAACCAATTATTATCAGGAACTACTCAACTAGTGTTTCCACCATTCATGGTATTCTTGGAAAAGTACTGACAGCTTATGCTGTGCTGCTTTGCTGAGTGTCATCAAGTCACTTTATAAAAGCTGTTATGTTATTTGAGTCGAATGCAGGGCACATTGTTAGATTTGTGTTTGATAAGTGTGTCTTGTCCTCTGTGCAGTTTCCAGCATTCATGAAAGGAAAAATCCTGATGTGATATGTTTAGAAATCCATGATTTGTGGCATTTGTTAATTTTCTTTTTTTTCTTTTTTATGAACCCCTGTAAGCTAAAGGGTCACTTTTAAACTTGACCTTGACGTGTTCCTCAACGTGCGCACATGAGACCTTGAAAGTTATTTGAACAAAACCTGGAAATGAAATGTGATCCGTTTGGTTGATTTTTCAGGTGATACCTTTGTTGTTCTTCTTGTTTTTCAGCCAATCATCTTGATCCTGTTGGACATCCCTCCCATGCTGCCAGTGCTGGATGGAGTCGTCATGGAGCTGCAGGACTGCGCCCTCCCACTGCTGAGGGGTGAGCCATCAGTGTGTGTTAATGTATGTTTGTACCATGAAGGTTTGACAACACAACGTTGCCTTTTGAATAAAAACTAAAATAAATGTGTTTTTTTTTAATCTGACAATGACATTTTTAGCCTGGAAGACAGACAACTATTCAGTGTTTCCTCCACAGTTTTCTTATCAGGAGTGGAAATATGTGGTTATCACCATGAGACACTAAAGCTTGACACTTACCACTGTCATATCACATCTGGACCACACACCAGATGTGCCGCACAAGCGGACAAACTAAAGGTTCAAAGTGCAGTAGATAGGACGTCATAAAATCGCTGATATTCTGGAAAACTGACAGTGTTTTGAGCGGGACAGCAGAGTGTCCAAATAGCTGACGTCCATCGGCCAGTGATGACGTGTGTCAGTCAGTGTGTGCTTATAAAGAAAACATTGTGTGACGCGTGTCATACACCGCCAGCTCGCATTCCCCTTAAAACTCTTTTTTGGAAAGTAGGAAATATTGTGATTGTAAGAGAAATGCATGTTTAAAAAAAAAGAAAAATATATTTCCGTGTTAAATTTTAATGTTAAAAGTTATCAGCTTTTTGTTTGTCAACAATAACTGCTGAACTGCTCTTGTTCCATCTGGAGCGCATTTAAACGGCACACTCATTGTGTTTGTGTGTGGTTGTGTGTTTGTCCTTTGTAACCTCTACTGTCTGCTGCTGCTGTGGGGAGGAGTAAGGAGTGTCTAAACTAAGGCCTCTGGTTGGCCAGTTGTTGAGGCACCACAGCAGCCAATCAGAGCAGTGGTGGGACAACAATGAACAGAAATGAACCATGACTGAAGTCCAGTCTGATAGCAGATACTTATATAGACACCAAACACATCTTATCGTCAGCATCGGCCGACACAGCAGGAGTTTATCTGACACTTTGTCTTTCAATGAAAATCAGAGGATGTGAAATAACAGCAGAACAAAACACTGAGACAGCAGAAGAATGTGTACAGAGAAGATCAAGGGCCACAGATGTTGTTTTTTTTTAAATCAGTGTACCTTATCAGTACTAATACACCACCTTATCAATATGCTCTGCAGCAGGGCGGTCTCTGTTCTGCGTACAGATAAGATATCTTTCAGCTCTACAGGTGGTTAATCAATAAGATTAAAATGATTTGAATGGGAAAAACTTAAACATTAATTAAGTCTATAAAACCTGATTTATGTACAACTTGAACTGACATATTGAATATTAAAGAAGCTGCTATTTAAGAGATTACATGTCATTCCTCACCTACAGCTGCCTTTAAGAGAGATGTAATGTACCACGTTTAGGGAAATTGCTAAAGAAAGCTAAAATGTTTTTTTTATGAGGTTGTGTTTCACTGAATCACTAAATGTGCTTAAATGTTTGTTTTTCTCTGTTTAATGTTCAGAGTTAAAAACAATCTGTAGACCTGAACAAGATTTATACTAATATTAATCATAATACACTAACTAACTGTCCTTGATGAAGAAATGAAGTAAACTGACTCCATGCTGAACGCCTCCCTCTCCTCCCCCCACAGAGGTGATCCCCACTGACAAGGTGGAAGTGGGCTTCAAGGACATCGACGCCGCCATCTTGGTGGGCTCCATGCCCAGGAAGGAGGGCATGGAGAGGAAGGACCTGCTGAAGGCCAACGTGGCTATCTTCAAGACTCAGGGAACCGCCCTGGACAAGTACGCCAAGAAGACCGTTAAGGTGACTCCTCAGTCTTGAAGCTGATCTGTCAGTGATGAGCCAGTGTGTGAGAAGTTTGTTGTACTTTGTCTTGGGGCTTTCAGGGATTTTTAAGTTGTACTGATTTTGTTAGGAAGACCCCAGAAGTCAGTTGAGTTCATCTGATGAGCACGGGGAAACGAAAGTGCTCATACAGCATCTCCTGTCAGACAAAGCTGCTGTCATGTTAACTCTTTGTGCAGAGCAGCATGTCTCCAGAGCTGAGTGATCAAACTTCCTCTGTGTGTTTTGAGTCATTTGTAGTATAAACCTTAAAGTGTAAAAAAACAAAGTAAACCAGCAGGAGGGCCCCTGTGGCCCCTGATCACCCTATGTGAGGCCCAGTGTCAGTGTGACGAAAGAGGTCGAGGTCTGCTGATGTCAGAGGTCAAAGCATCACATGTAGAGAAAATGTGGTGGAAAGAAAACAGCCAGGCGTTGCTGCTTTTATGCAGGGAATGCACACAAGTTGTGGGATCTTTATTTTTGTGAAATAACCAAAACCACAGAAATCTAGACATAAACATTTAGGAAATAAAATCTAAAAATCTCCTCCAAAGTTTACCTGTTTACCACTTACCAGTCTGTTCGTGTTGATGATCTCTGATTTGTACCACAGTCAGAGAAAACCATTTTTCTGTGATATAAAACTCACCTTTGTGTTGTCATTTATTTGTTTTATTGAGATGTCAGTCATGTCCTGAAACATCCATAATAAATAATGAAGACACACCAGAGGTAAATTCTGTGAGGGGTTAATCTTTGTTCAGTCTGTTTTTGCTAAAGCTGCAGAATCCCTAAAACTCAGTGTGTCTCTTTCCTGTTGTGTCGGTGAGGATTCTCGGAAAGTGTGATAGAAAAGCAGCAGCACAGAGGATGTTTTGACTGGAGATAAACTGTGTTTTCATGGTTCAGGACTGCGCTCAGCTGTAAAACAATTCTCTTCCGGCTGTAAAAACAGTTTTAACAGAGCAGCTCATGATGTGACTCCGTCAGCTGTGTTTCCATCAACTTATTTCGATACATTTTTAGATTCACGTTAGAAAATTCTGAATGAAACTTCAACATTATTAAATTTTATCCTATCCTGAAGTGTTTTTTCTAAAAAGTATTCATACTCTAAATGGAAGATTGAAAAACTTTTTTTCAAATAACAATCTTCATCTTTATGCGCAATATGACGTTGAGATATCTGATTTTCATGTCAGGTTTTGGTGGTTGGAAACCCAGCGAACACCAACTGTCTGATCGCCTCCAAGTCTGCTCCATCTATCCCCAAAGAGAACTTCTCCTGCCTGACCCGACTGGACCACAACAGAGCCAGCTCCCAGGTACGCACAGCCACAACAGAAGTATGGATGGGATCAGTATCAACAGTATAAAAGTGTGTAACAAGTATGTTCCTGCATCTAAGGAATTAAAGCTGTATTAAAAGAATTACAACCTTTATAGTAACGGTCATTAAAATGATAACGAATGCAAAATATGAGCAGAGCTCAGAGTGAGCGTCTGGTTGTGGCCTCGCCTTTTATTTACCAACGTATCATTGCCAAGAGCTATATTTTATAAATTAACTGAATTATTACTATTAATTATGTAGATAATCAGTTATGTGTTCATTATGTTACTATTTTAGATTAATTTAAAGATCCGCTTCACTCAAAAGTATTTTTTCTTATGTTTATGTCCCCTATAATGTGAGACCTCGACTATACTGTTATCATAAAAAAGCTGCCTTATACGCAAATGAAAAGTCAAATGACAACTCCAGTGCAGAGCAGACTTTAATTGATCATTACAGAGCAACAGTTTGCCATTTTTGCTGTCAAAGCTATCACTATGCTAGCGCAAAGTGTGCAGTTTATGGATGTAAACTGGACCTAAGAGCTTCCTTCCACGCTCTTCTATAATGTGGCCACACTGTAACACCGTATTATTGTATTTTTCTCAACCACGTGTCATCTACTGTATTTCCTTCCCCTGTAGGTGGCAATGCGTTGCGGCGTGTCCTCCGACAAAGTGAAGAACGTCATCATCTGGGGTAACCACTCCTCCACCCAGTACCCCGACGTCCACCACGCCAAGGTCAACGTCCACGGTAGCGAGATGGCTGCCTATGACGCCGTGAAGGACGAATCATGGCTCAGGGGAGACTTCATCTCTGTGAGTGTTCGCTGGTTTTCGTTTGATGTTGATCTTTAATTTCAATGATTTCCTTCAGGTCTGTAGTTTCTGTCCTCTTTTTAACCCTTCTCCTCTTCTTCTTCCTCCTGCAGACAGTGCAGCAGCGTGGTGCCGCCGTCATCAAGGCTAGGAAGCTGTCCAGTGCCATGTCTGCCGCCAAGGCCATCTGCGACCACATGAGGGACATCTGGTTCGGCACCAAGGAGGTCAGTGTGGACAGAGAGCGAACAGAGAAGACAGCTATGAGCGTTGTAACATTTAAGTTCTGAGAAGTGTGACATGAAGAAGCTTTCAAGGACTTTATTCAAAACTTCTCAAACTGATAAACATAAAATACTTGTTACAGTTTCTGCTCGTGAGCACCACTGTTTGAATTCTCAGTTTCCCTTGACTTGTTCTGACTTCTTTTATGACTGCACCTTTCTATCTAAAGGAAACTTCTTGATATTTTTCATCATTCTGAATTCAGCCCAACAGATTTAGTATTTTAGTTTTAAATATCTTTTTGAAACTTTGTTTGGGGATAAAACATGTAGAGAGCCCAATACTTGGGGTTAAAGATTCCTGTTTAATTCAAATTTTCTATTTGATTAGGTGGAGTTTTATTTTTGATTCTTAAAAAAAAAAAGACCTACTGGTTTTCTTCTTAAAGAATTATGAACAATTTATTAAACAAGACATATCAAAGGAGCTGTTGTTGTTGTTGTTGTTCATTCAGAACAACTAAAGCTTGTATTTCCTGCCGACAGGGTGAGTTCATCTCCATGGGCGTGAACGCTACTGGAAACACCTACGGCATCCCGGAGGATCTCATCTACTCTTTCCCTGTTGAGATCAAGGTGAGTCCTTCCAATCAGCTGCCAGTCACCATAACATGAGTGTGTGTGTGTGTGTGTGGATTGTAGAGGTGTCTCTGCAACAGATGCAGGTTTTGATGTTAAGTACTGATAAAACATGAATGATCTGAATCTTTTTAGGCACCGTTCAGACGCTGCTGTTGTATGAAATCAGTATGTATAGCTGACAGCTACCATACAACAGTGTTTTTTGTGTACTAGTCCTTTTTGTAATGAGAAAACATGTCTCTTCCTCCTTGAGGGAAACTACTGCCATCACTACCTGCTCCTCACCTGTACATGAAACCACCTGTAAAAAACCAAATATCAGCCAATCAGGGTTCTTCTGTTTTTAAACTAAAAGATTACTTTTTCCATGAAAACATATTTGATAAGATGTTTTCAGAAGGATTCTAGCTGAGGAGTCAGTTATTTAACCCTTGACTTCCCTCTGTTGTCCACCACAGAACAAGACCTGGAAAATGGTTGACGGACTCTCCATCAACGACTTCTCCCGCGCCAAGATGGACGCCACAGCGGCCGAGCTGGTGGAAGAGCGAGACACTGCCCTGGCCTTCCTGTCCCAGTGACTGTCTCACCCTACTGGCCAACAGCAGCAGCAGCACTTAGATCCCCGGAAGGCTTGCTGCTCACGGCTCTGAAGAAGAAACCCATCTTACCCGTCCCAGCTGCCGTCTGTGTGTCACCTGTGTGTGTCTGTGGGTGTGTGTTTGTATGCGTGTGTGTCAATGTGTGAGTGTGTGTCTCTAGGCCACTTCTTCAGGTTTTTGGGAAAACCTGTTTAATGACCACAACCTGGCCTCCTTCTGTAAGACACCGAGAGAATGTCTCTGTTGATAGATGATACGCACACTAGCTCTCAGAAACTGTAACGGAACAAGTTATCACCAATAAAACAAGGAAACTGACCGACTAAAATCCAGTCTGTTTAATGCTTCTTTGTTGATCAGAAGTCTGATTATAGTACGTTCACCACTGAGATACAGGCAGTTATCACAGACATCACCTCTGTTGGAGGTCTCACAATCTAAATTACACTAATAAACTTGTTTTTTGTTACAGTTTTAAACATGAATGGTTTAAAACATGCAGGATTTTCTGAGTAGTTGCATCAAATGCCAATAGGTCTATTGTTAAAACACCGCCTGAAATACATATGATGTAGTTTTAGCATACAATAAAGAATACGGTATGTTGATTATTATATTTTGTCACTATCTCACCCAGCAATCCTATTTAGAAAAGTGCCATTGTGTGAGCAATTGTAAAAGTGACCTTATTTAAATATTTTGTTTATGTATACACAATATAAAAGTAATTATTTGCATTTCTATCTGCTTTTTTAGTTCTATGTTGAGCTCTAAAATGTCCATGAGAAACTCCTTGCTTATACGTCTTTCAAAAACATGGCAACTGAAACTGCTCTCCTTGCTTATACGTCTTTCAAAAACATGGCAACTGAAACTGCTTTATGTAAGACATAAAAGACAAAACAAAAAAGAAATGGGGTGATATGAAATGATACATAAAGGTTTTAAAAGGATAAAATAAAAGTAAAATTAAATTAAATTGTATAAAACTAATAAATATGAGATTTGAGTGATTTAACTTCATAAAAAGCAGTGTTAGTTCTCCGTTTAAAAAATCTGCTCCATGTACAAACTGAGAAAAACTGAAGCATCTTTCATGTTGTTTTGATCCTGGACCAGTTTGTTTTAACACTTTAAAAACAGAAATAGGTGACAGTATTGCAGTCAGCACTCTTGTAACGAGATAATTGTGAAATCATAAAGGTAGATAATGCTACACACCATCATTTCAGCTTGTATGATGAAAATGTACTTTTTTATATTATAAAATCCACTTTTAAAAAATGCATCCAATGTAAATACTAAAATCTGATGAGGAAACTGATATTTTTATCTGCTTGTGATGGGGTTTCAGTCACAGCTTCCAGTATTTTGCAGTATTAATTTTAACCACATGAGGGCAGCATCAATCCAAGCTGAACATGAATGGATATCTGACAAGGTTTCTGTCATCCTCATTCAATTATTAATTTATTTATGTAATAATTTATTTACAAGCTCAGGAGCTTCGGTGCGTTTTATACTCCGTACAGTGTTTTTCTCTTTTTATTTGGAAAAAATGACCACAGCAGGTCAGTATATCATCTACATTATGAGCATAAGATGATGGTGATGTAATATGGTTAGTTGTGACAAGTACAAGATCAAATGTTTAATGTTTTGTGTCTAATTTAAAGGTTTGCTCCATGGTCCACTAACAGGTTAATTTTGGCCGTTGCCTGCTGAGTTGTAACATGTTTGAAATGGTGACAACCACATGTTTTGTTGCAAATTAACAAAAAAGAAAGAGAAGAATAGATACATCAAGTTTAACTAAAAAATGTAATTAGTTAGATACAACACAAATGACTGGTTGTACAATAGAACAGAGAGACAGTGTAAAAATGTGACAAACTGAACTGTATTAAATGTGATTAAATTGGAATAATAACTTTATTTGTGTTAAATCTGCCTAAATAAATTAATTATTTTTGCAAAAATAGCCCACCCTAAGTGGGCGGGGCATGCGGTCAGCTCAAGCTGATTGACGGGAAATTTCGACCAATGATCGTTCTCCTTTGACATTCGTGCGTGCTACGTCATTTGCGTTGCAGGCAGCAGCGACCATGCTAGGCTGTCTGTCAGCTGCAGAGGCGAGCTGCAGGAAGATGAAGGTGCAGCAGTGAGTGCAACACTTTAACTTCACCTTTTGGTACCTGAACTGGGTCCTCCGGGTCTGAGCGGTGCTTCAGTCCCCGGTTGCCCGTGTTGTTCTCGGCTGTGTTCTTTGAGGCTCTCCCGGTGCTCTGACAGTGTGCGTCAGGTGGGTAACAGCTTCGTCACGCAGACCTGTGGCTGCTTGTGCACGAAAAGTTTGTCAAAACAAATGCTGCCTTCAGCTCGAGGTGAATTTAAATGCAAATTTAAATGCAAAACATGTCTGAACGGCTGCCATGAACCTGTGTGTGTGTGTGTGTGTGTGTGTGTGTGTGTGTGTGTGTTTCAGAAACACCACATATAAAAGTGCTAAAATCCCTCACAGAAAATCAACCATATTTGACTTAATTGACCAAATTAGACATTAATGTTGACATATCTTTGCACATATTCCAATAAATAATTAAATTAACTTCTAAACTAGGTTACAAAGTGCTTTACAACACAGAAGTAAACAGTCAAAACAGTAAACCAGAACACTGTACATGAGGTATGAGGCTAGTTTATTCTATAGAGCAGCACATTTCAACAGCAAGTGTTGTATACGAGACATAAAAAGGCATTAAGGCAAGATACAACAGAGAGCCGTGGCATGGTTCAATAAAATACAACATGAAATTAACTACAATTATTTTTTTATTATTATTTTTTTTAATTAAATTAAAAATGGGTCAAATAGATTAAGAAGAAGTAAACACAATATTCATACAAGTTTAAATCAATAGTCAGTAGATGCTTTTGAAGTGATTCCAAATGCAGAGCCAACTAACAGAGGGTGTAACAACTGAGTGCAACCGAGTGTAATAACTTGCAAACAGAGAGCTACAGATGGTAATGTGTCCACGTAATGAAGGTTTTATACTGTCACAGTGCTGGGGGAGGGGTGGGGTGTTATCAAGCCATGCTTTAAGACCGGCCAAAAAAATCCTGGACTGAAAACTAGTGAAGAACTGTTAAACCCTCTAACTTCACATTTCAGTAATATATCATGCAAACGCTCTCAGCAGCTATTTTCTAACATGTTTAATGTGTTTTCAAAGAAGTCTCTGAATTTCCTCTACACAGACTTTAACTATACCATCCTTATACAGTTTACTGTGATTGATTCAAGTGAATTAAAATATAACATATAACAAATATAACGTTTATAACATTTTAATAGAAAAAGAAAAGTGTTGGTCAAGGTCACCATTATAAACTTACAAAGGAAGTTATTTTACATGTAAAAACACCAAAACAAATTAACTGATCTAAACACACATCAACCGCATCAATATAAACTACAAAATAATTATTTGCACTTTACAGGCTATTTAAGTTAAACTACATGTAAAAATACAAAGTCTCTATCAAAATAAAGCTTGAACCCCCCCCCCCCCCCAAAAAAAAAAAAAAATCAGATGCCACTAAGTCCTACAGACTACAGAGTGTAACAAAGCTATTTATGTTTTTGTTTACTGGTTTCCCCTTGGCAACAACTCAAACATTCACCACCACTGTCATAACTTTATAAAGCTGTGACACGATCAACTGTCATCTACCAAAGCAGGTGACAATTAGGCCAAATTTGCATCAAGATTACATGAAACATTCAATTCTGTTGTTTGTAGGGGTGCTACTACACTTTTCAGGACTACTTCAGTACCCTTTACTGCACAATTAACTATAGATTAATCAGTCAGTTACTTTTTAATGAATTATTTGGTTATTATTTTGGTTGTTATTTGATAAAAATGAAAAAATATCAATAGTTTTTTTCCAAACAATGGACCAAAACTCTTTTTATAATGGTATAAAATAGGGAAAATCATCATCACATTTAAGAAGCTGGAACCACAGAACAGATAGGGTTTTCAATAAAATAATCTAAATTGTTAATAATTAATTGTCAACTAATTGATCAAACCAATTTAATGTTTCAGCACTAATTGTTTTCTTAATTGTGTCTCAGGTTGTAAAAACCCAAACTCACATTTAAAGCACTCAGGAGGGTGTGACGTGGAGTGGGCAGAACACTCTTTAACACACACACACACACACACACACACACACACACACACACACCTTGACTGTGTGGGCTGGTGTGTGGGCTGGTGTGTGTGTGTGTGTGTATGTGTGTGTGTGGCTGTGGGCAGGCCTTGTGTTGAGTTCAGGGTCGGAGCTGCAGATCTGTGAGCTTCCTTTGAGCTGAGGATGAGGAGGGCGTCTGTTGTTCTCTGACAGCTGCTGACTTTTGTTGTTTTCTTGGGACCATTTTTAACGTGTAAACGAACAAATGGACTCGCTGTGAACCGACACATCTGCCACCTAAACCTGCCTGCTTCCGCTTCCTTTCCACAGATCTTATCATTCATTCGACTCGTTTCTTGTTTTTTTAAGCAGGCTGTTGTAAAATGTCTCTAACTGTAGCTGGTAAGTTTATATCCATCTTCTTCTGCCAGGTTTTGGTACTTTGTGTGTGTGTGTGTGCTCAGACCTTTGTGCCCAGATGTTAACAAGTAAATTTCTGGTTTGCATTTATAACTAATCTGACAGAAACAATATATATGTATTTATATATATATATATATATATAAGGGCAAAAATACAATTAACTCCTAATACTGATGCACGAGTTTCACTTTAATGTCAGCAGCTAAATTTTTAAATAGCAGTTTTCACTGTAACTTTAGATCTTTATTATGTTTTTATGTTGAAGATTATTCATTTGAATCCAACAAAAACATCTTTGTAAAGAGCTGCGAGTCTTTAAACACGACCTGAGTTTAAGTGAAAAGTTCAGTTTGTTTTTTAACTTGTTTGTGTCCGAGTTGTTTTTTGCAGCTGTCTTTATACTTTGGAAAAAACTTTTCGGGATTCTCTAATGAAAAGTTGAAATGGAAGTCTGTCTTGTGTCTGTCGCGTTTGCAGACCTGACCAGAGGAGCGATGACAGAGTTCCAGGAGAAGCTCCGTCAGCAGCATGAGGAGTCGATGCACCGCGAGCTGGAGGCGCTGCTCAATACAGTGAACAAGGCAGAGGCGGAGGTGAGAAAGTCTGTGGCTCCAAACGTCGCCAGAAATCCTCCTCAGAAAGTCTCAGTGTACCTGTGAAGCGCGGCACAACGCACATCTAATCCCAGCCGTGATGCTCTGACAGTATTAGGCTCTGAACAGTCAACAGTGACCGTTTTTATTGTGACCATTTGAAAATTTGCTGCTGGCCAGATGTTTCATTTCACGATTAAGTGATTAGTTGTCAACTATTAACTTAATCAGCAACTTTTTTGATAATTGATACATTTAAGTAACCTTTTTAGAACCGATCTCTGATTTTAGCTTCTCAGATATTTTCTGGTTTCATCCGACCTCTGTGACAGTAAACTATATATATTTGGGTTGTGGACAAAACAAGACATTTGAGGACGTCATGTTGGGAACACTGATCAACATTTTTCATAATTTTTATGGCCAAAACAATTAATTTATTAATCGAGATGAAAATGATTGACAGGTGAAAATATTCATTAGTTGCAGCCTTAAAACTGTAATAAAGTATGAAGAGATAGACCAATGAGATTTTTTAGAGCGATAGGACCAACTTTACCTCCTAGTTTCCATCTGTACCCTCTCAGATATATTCATTCAGAAACCATCTGCCTGTTCCAGCTCTGTTTTTTATTTTTATTCACATTAAACTGGAAGAAATTCAGTTTCAGGCGACATGACATTTTTTTTAAAAAGCCTTAAATTTCATTTATGAACATACAGATTATAGTTTGATACAGTGGCACAGGCAATGACCGTCAAGTTCATGTGTTACATTTATAGAATAAATATTTGTCCATGTCTGAGTTTTGACCTGCTGGTGGAACATGAGGTGAACAACCCCGAGGTCACACACACACACACACACACACACACACACACACACACACACACACACACACACATGCCGTGCAGTGAATGGGGAATATATTGAAGTCAAAGAGATTTTAAATACAGCTGAGCTGCAGCAGATAATTAAAGTATGCTTCTCATTCTATTGCTGAACACTAATTGTGTTTTAACTTATTATTTACTTTGTAAAGATTGTAATGTAACTACTACAAGTAATCTACTAACAAGTAAATGTGCACATATCCTGATACACATCAGGAATATTTATTTCAAACATGTTGATGTAAAATATTAATCCAGACAGTGATGTTTGCTTTGTTCTGTTTCAGATATCCAGAAAAGATTTCAGTGGCTTCAAGGACATCTTCCACAGATTCCTGCAGGTCAAAGGTCCATCAGTCGACTGGGCAAAGATCAACCGGCCGCCAGAGGACTCGGTAAGCACAAGATACCACCGATCACACTGTTTACCAGAGGCCAGGGGTTTCATGTTGCAACCCCTGTGCTATAATCCAAGGTCAGCGTTCATATTGAAGCCCAGGTCAGACGTCAGTACAGCAAAGTGTTAACCGACTGTACAGAAACAAATTACTCGCTGTATATTCTAGAGTCGACTCAGAAATCCTGTCTTCATAGTCGGGTAGTCAGGTTTGAGCTAACTCTACACTGATGAGAGCCGATATCTGTCAAAAGTTAAGTAATTGTTTCGTCATAGTCGCTAAATTTTCACCACTAACACAACAAAAATACTTTTTAATATTTTGCTGAGATTCATTATCACGCTATACTCTCCTCTGTCTGTGCCGAGCTTCTACACACACACACACACACACACACACACACACACACACAGACACAGACACAGACACAGACACAAAGCCATAGTTATCAATACACCAAAGTCAGGATGCAGCAGAGAAGTGAGGCCACTGTGTAGACAGTGAAGTCAAGAAAACTTGAAGATTAATCGAGGTGATGAGTAAAAAGCTATATTTATCAATACACCTGATCAACAAGTGTAAACGTGTAGTAAAGCCAGATTCTAATCTGCAGTCTCTCATTCGTCGCTACAATTCTCTACACAAGCAAACAAGCTAAAATAAAATCTCTTTGCATGTACTCTCTCTTAGTTTTGCGATATATCTTAAAGCTTGGCAGATTGTTGTAAACAGAGCTGCTGGCTGAGACAAAGCAGCTCCTCTAACGTGGATACTTGCAGGCAATGAATCTCAGAGGAGGGACAGAGCATTTCATTAGAACTTCAGCCTCTTAGCTAATGTTGCTGCTCGAGAAACGACATTTAGTTATATAAAATATACAGAATTCAAATAATTCTATTCAGAATTTGTTCTTTATTAAAATATTTTTTTAATAGCAGTTATTTAGTAATGAAAAAGAACCGATGAAAGTATCAATACAGAACCATGAAAAGATTTAACCAAGCTGACTGCAGAGTGGACTTATCTAACAAGATACATGTAGATAAAATGTTTGTTGGAAGGTGTTCATAAGACACGTCTGAGACAGATAACTGAGAGACGTAGCTGAAACAGTGTTAACACGCCATCATCTTCAGTATAGAGAAGTGTTGGGTTGGGTTCCGGTGCGACACACAGGTGTGTACATCTAGTGATGTGTTTTAATCAGGTAGTGAAATCTGAAGATCTGAATCAAAATGTTCAGTTCAGATATCTACAGTGGTACAGCTGATAACTGGATCTATCTCCGAACTGGATGCACAGTTGATGAAAATGATATCCATCGTATCATGTGACTTCTCTCTGATGACGGGCATACAAAATGTGTGACTGCTCCTTTAAGTGAACTACTACTGAATGGAGATGAGCTTCATGCTTCAGACACGAGCTAACGAAACCAGATCTGAGAACAGAGAACATTGAGGCTAAAGCCAACTATTTATCAGCATGGTGACATTTCACACACACACACACACACTGTCCACTCAGTGTTCCCAAAATACCCATGCACACTGAAGGTTAGGACTAAGAATAGTCTGACCGCCGCAGCATTCGTAAGTCAGGTTTTAGGGTGGCGAGGACGGGCAGACTCTGACATTTGTCTCCTGTATGACTCTGCTGTCATGTCACTCATCCTCACGTTCCTTGAGCTCACACATTGTCTGCAGCACGAGGTTAAAATCCCCTTTGCACGTGGGGGAAGTTTGTCTTCAGGACTTTCTGCCATGATCTTTTTCTCCACCTAACCAAGTAGTTTATTTCTGGTAGAAATCCCTGAGGGCAAACTTCGCCAATGTGCATCACTGTCAGACTCTAGCTAAGTTTAACAAATTAAATGAAATATATAAATTAAATATCATCTGTCTTACACAGAAAGAAAACAATTTAACAAACCACTATTCAGTTTAGAGTTTAGAGGTGACAGGACAGGATGGTTACACTGTTAAACTCTTATCGTCAGGATGTCACTACATGAGCTAATTTTAAGTTGTTGAGCAGATTCCTTGTGTGTCAGATCAGTCTATGAAAACTATTTCTCCTCCACACTGCCAAGTAAAAGACGTAAACAACTAAATGACAATAATAAAAAGACCTGCAGTCTCTGTCCTTTTATTTTCAGCTGTTATCCATGAAGTTATGAAATGAGGGACTTAACGCCTTGTTCATTGTTTGTGTTTGTGCACAGTCAAACATTATAAATTATTTTATTTATCCGTCAGTATATTTAATACGTTTAAGTACACCAGTTGCAAATCCTTGAAGTCTTGAATACACAGACATCACTGAGGTGCTGAGTTTCCCCCCTGGTGGTGGTTTGGCAGGCCTCGAGTACTGCAGCTGTCTTCAGTTCATGTTTGTTTCAGGAGCTTGTTGCCTTCAGCAAGTGAAATAATCATGAAACCGACTGTATTTTACTGCGATAAGATATTT